>NC_142093.1:49619042-49790709 GCF_054644295.1 Miniopterus natalensis
AACCACTTGAAATCTTACTCTAAGTATGCTGAGCTTAGTATTCAGCTAAAGACTCAATGGGACACCATGCAGATATTTGGAGCTCTTTCTCTGCGCAATGCCCTTCTGATACTCTGCCTCACAAAGTCCAGCCACTGTAGCCTCCCTGATCCCTAATCTCTGTTTCCTCAACTCAGTGAGACCACCATGCTCTGCATAGAATCCCCTTCCGTGTACTATGTATGATCCAGAAAGTTTCTCCAGGCAGAAAATCAGGGACATATTAGGGCTCTCTCCCTTTGTTTTCCTTCTTTCAGTGATCAAAATTCTGCATTACCAGTTGTCCAATGTTTGCAAACAGATGTTTTATAGACTGTCCAGTTCTTTCATTTACAGTGGGAGTGCAGGCCCAAAACCCTTACTCCATCATGGCTGGGAATGGAATTCCGAACCTCTCCAATTCTTTTTTTAAGAAAGTGATGATATTGAGATATCTTTATGATATTAATTTTTCTCCAGTCATAAAAGTGTTAAAAATCATAAAAGTTTTAAACAGTATCTTTTTGCAAGTCACCTTAATTTTAAGTGGTACTCAACAACAACTTTACTTATAAATATATTTTCCTCAATTTACAGCTATGCTAAGATAGATGAGTAGTGAAAATGGAATTTCATTCCTTACTTATGTAGTTTATTTAATTTGAATTTCATTTCTTTATAAGTAGGAAGAGATTTTTTTTAATTCTTTATTTTTAATAGCTTAAAACAACACATTTATTCTTTTACAATTCTGGTGGTCAGAAGTATAAAAATCAATGTGTTGTCTTCTGGAAGCTTCAGGGAAGAATCCATTTCCCTGTCTTTTCTACCTTCTGGAGGCCAACTAGGTTCTTTGGTGCATGGCCTGATCTCCCATGTTCAAAGCACATTACTCCAACACCCGGGTACTGTGGTCACATCTCTTTTTCTCTCACTTTTCCTCAACACATTGCCTCCCTCTTAAAAGGACCTTTGTGATTACATTGGGCCCACTCAGATAACCCAGGATTATCTCCCCACCTCAAGATCCTTAATTTAATCACATCTGCACAGTCCCTTTTGCCATGTAAGGTAAAATATTCATAGGTTCTGAGAATTAGAACACAGACATCTTTAGGAGGTCATTATTCTGTCTACCACAGTATGTGAGCACTTGCTTTGTTTCCAACCCTAACTTAGACTCTAGAAAATCAGAAATTAATGAACATGGCCTGCCTCCCTTAAACAGCTGAATTCCAGGCCAGAGAAAGATTTAGTTTTAACAAAACATAAAGTTTCTTTGAGTTCATTAGAGTTTAGTTCTTCTTATAATTATTATAAAGCAAAGTAGTTACTACAATTATAAATATAAGAATCAACTATGTCTTACAATATATAGAAGCAGTTTATTTTTGTGAACTAATGCAAAATACACCAAGAAAGTGAGGAACAGGAGACATAAAAATGATAATTTACCTCTTATTTGCCTGTCAACAACTCTCATTTCCTTTCTTATCTTCAATGACCACTCATTGACCTGGGAAAGATTTTAGAAAAGGAATTATAAGAGAAGCCAACCTCCTAATTCACCAAATTTTAAAGAATTTTATATTAATTCTACATTTATTCCAGGTACAAAATAAATAAGCCATTTTCAAAACAGAGCTTTAGGGCAAATTCCATTTTTTTAATCTATTTAATCCCAGTACATAGAAATCCCCAGCTATTCAAAGATTCTTATCTGAAGGTAGGCAGTAAAAAGCATTTTATACAAGATCTCAGAGAAATTTCAGTACTCTGCAGGTACATAAAGATTTTTCAAGAGTTGCATGAGTATAAATAGGGTTTAAGGGTATCAGAAGATTTTCAACTCCTACAGATAATTATTTTAAAAACTGCTCTGCCTGTATCATTAGAGTTCACCTTTTCCTTTTCCCTTTTAACAATGCTTTTTCATTTCAAAAAAGAAATATATCCCTCTAATATATTTCCCTGAGAGGCAAAATCTCTAAAGCAGTAAATATAAGGACAACTGGAAATACTGGTATTGGTGTTGAGATAACAGTGAGTGACTGACTAATGATTATCAAATTCTTATGTAAGTATACAGTGTTTTAATTCTTCAGTTTCAAAAAAATTGAAGGAAAATCTGATAAATCACTAAAACTAAATTTTACATTAAATCACTGTGCTTTTTGGCATATGACATAGAAATTCAAAGAACTGAGTGACACTGACATAACAAAGTGTCTATTACAATCTACTTATTTATATTAACAATGTTTCTCAGCCCTTAAGTCTAACAAAAACATAAACATAAAATAGGACTTTTTTCTGCTTGCTGCACCTCACATTGAGAATCTTATATACACCTGCAGCCATGCCATCCGAGGGTCCTCTGCAGTTGATGCAGGTCTTAGGACATAAGAAAACTGCCAGAGCCATGGCACACTGCAAATGGGGCAACTGCCTCATTAGAAGAATGGGTGGTTCCTTGAACATGATCCAACCACACACTGCAACACAAGCTACTAGAGCCTGTTCTGCCTCTGGGCAAGGAACAATTAGCTGGCTGTGTCCATGTGAAGGGTGGTGGTCATGTGGCCCAGATTTACGCAATCTGCCAGTCTACCTCCAAAGCCCTGGCGGCCTATTACCAAAAATATGTGGATAGACTTTCAAGAAGGAGATAAAACACTCTCATCCAGTACGACCAGATCATTCTGGTAGCTGACTGCCTTTGCTGCAAATCCCAAATTTCGGTGACCTCGTGCCCATGATCACTATCAGAAATCCTACCAAACAGCCCTCATGAGGGTCAGGGTTCACCTTTATAATAAACAATGGTTGTGAGAGTTAAGGTTAAAAATATATAATAATAACAACAGTAGTAAAACAGGAATAGAACTGATGTTGAACACTTCAGCTTTCATTCATGGATACATGAACTAAATAGCTTTAAAAAAATCCATACCATTAAGAAAAGATGTATCTCCAATAAATCTGACTTTTAATAATTTGATTAAAATCATTATTTAACAAAATCTGTAAAACATTTTCCCCCCAAAATATCTTTTTATTGGTTTCAGAGAGAGGGAGAGAGAGAAATGTCAATGATGAGAGTCATTGATCAGCTGCCTGCCCCCCCGTGGGGATCGAGCCCGCAATCCGGGCATGTGCCCTGACCCAGAATTGAACCGTGATCATCTGGTTCAGAGGTTGACACTCAACCACTGAACCACACCCGCTGGACTGTAAAACATTTATTGTACAACAACAACTCCACCCAGAAGAACTACTAAAGCACCTAATGCTGTTTGGTTATACAATTAAAAATTTTTAATATTAAGTTTATATATGTTTTTAAGTGAAATTCGCATATCACGATTAGCCATTTTAAAGAGTACAATTTAGTGGCATTTCGTGCCTTCACAATGTTGTGCAAACCAACTCTCCCTAGTCTCAAAACTTTTCAACATGTCTGAAGAAAACACTATGCCCTTTAAATAATCTCTCCCTATGTCCCCTTCCCCCCATTCCTTTTCAACTGCTAATTGGCTTTTTATCTCTTTTGATCTACTTATTTTAAATATTTCATATAAAAGGAATCATACCATTTGTGGCCTTTTGTGTCTGGCTTCTTTCATTTAATATACTGTTTTCGAGGCTCATCCATGCTGTAGCATGTACCAATACTTCAGTCCTTTTTATGGCTAAAGTACATTTTTACAACTTGTTTATCTACTCATCTGTTGACGGCATTTGGGTTGTTTCCATCTTTTGATTACTGTAAATAATGCTGCTATGAACATTTGTGCACAAGTATTTGAGAACCTATTTTCAATTCTTTTGGATATATACCTATGAGTGGAATTGCTGGGTCATATGGTAATTCTATGTTTTTCCTTTTTGAGGAACTCCAAAACTGTTTTTTAAAGCGTCTTCACCATTTTATACTCTCACCAGCAATGTACAAGGGTTCTTATTTCTCCACATTCTTGCTGACACTTATCTTCCAATATTTTTTATTGTAGTTCATCTTCGGGACCTGTTAAGCAGGACTCTCAATATGGTTTGATTTTCATTTCCTTAATGACCAATAAAGTTGAATATCTTTGTGTGTGCTTGTTGACTATTTGTATATCCCTTTTGGAGAAATGTCTATTCATGTCTTCTGTATTTTTAAGTTCAGTTGTCTTTTTGTTATTGGGTTCTTTATATATTCTCATGTTAGAATCTTATCAGATACATGATTTGCCAATATCTTCTCCTATTCTGTAAGTTATCTTTTCAATTTCTTGATAATGTCCTTTGACGAACAAAAGCTTTTAATTATGATGAATTCAATTTTTTTTTCTTTTCTGTTGTGGCTTGTGCTTTTGGTGTCACAGCTAAGAATCCATTGTCAGATAGGAGATCATGAAGATTTACCCCTATGTTTTTTTCTAAGAGTTCTATGGTTTTAGGTCAAAGACTTTAATTTAGGTCTTTGATCCATTTCGAGTTAATTTCTGTATATGGAGTGAGGGAGAGATCCAGCTTCATTCCTTTGCATGTGGTTATCCACTTGTCCCAGCACCATTTATTGAAGATACTATCCTACCCTCATTGGATGGTCTTGCACCCTTGTAGGAAATCAAATGGCCATAGATGTATGGGTTCACTTCTGGACTCTCAATTCCATCCTATGGGTCTATATGACTGGGAGTTCTCCACATTTGTTCTTCATTTTCAGTACTGTTTTGGCTATTCAGATCTTGTATTTCATATAAGTTTAAGGATCAAACTTTTCTATTTCCGCAAGAAAGGCATTTGGAATTTTGATAGGGATGGCACCAAATCTAAAGATCACTTTGGGTGGTACTTCCATCTTAACAATATTAAGGCTTGCAATCCATTAACTTGAATTTTCTTCCAGCTATGTTTTATAGTTTCCAGTGCACAAATGTTTTGCTTCCTAGGTTAAATTTATTCCTTATTTCCTTTTTAAAATTTTCATTGCTAGTGTAAAAAAAAAACCAAAAAAAAAACAACCTAATTTTTTAATGTTTATCATGTAATCTACAACTTCACTTAATTCACTTATCACTAGTTTTTTTGTGCACGAGTCTTTGAAGTTTCCTATATAAGGAATCATGCCATCTGCAAACACATAGTTTTACTTCTTTCTTTTAAAAATGAATGCCTGCTATTTCTTTTTCTTGCCCAATTGCTCTGGCTAGGACTTCTAGTACAATGTTGAATAATAGTGGCAAAAACAGGTGTCTCTGTGTTGTTCCTAATCTTAAGGAAAAAGCTTTCAGTCCTTCACAATTTAGTATAATGTTAGCTGTAGTTTTTCATAAATGCCCTTTATCACGTTAAGAAAGTTCCCTTCTATTCCCAGTTTTCTGTTTTTATCATAAAAGATATGTACATATTTTTATTTCAAGAATAATAGGATTATTAAGTTATTCCAAGCATAAATGTATTATGTTAGGGGAAATCCATGTGGTGAAAGTAGAATGGAAATAAATGGAAATTCTCCCCTCAAGGAGAAAAAGAATAATGCAAAATGTCCAACTATAAAAAAGAACTTGTACAAGTATATTTTAAATAAATATTGAAGGTAATCAAATTGCTGTGATACTTTTAAGAGATTGATGCACCAATTTTAAACACAATATTTACAGTATGTAAAAACTGCATCCTTTGCAACTCTATTTAATTATAATAAAAAACAAAATACTGATTTTACAACTATACATGATGGCACACAAGTACTCAAAATTCTTTCACGTAATATATGAAGAAACTGAAAGACAATGTTATAATCTTACTAGAACTTTCAGAATTTTCAGGAAAGGAAATCCAAAATTCATACATTCATTCAAATGTTTACTAAGCACATGCTTTGTGATTCAAGATGCCCAAGGATAAAGAAAAGCACATATTTCAGTGATGAGAAAGAACTTACTGATTAAAATTATACTTACTGTGTAAATACTGATACAATATTTTTTTATTTTAAATCTTGGAGTACTAAGTTTAGTTGGGACCAAAGACTACTTCTGGAATTTGAGCATAAAAACACTTAGTACCAAATAATTTTTTACTATAAAATAGTTCACAGGAAATTGAAGACTTAAGTATCACATTTCTATTTTGCTTAAACAGAGTAGTAAAAATCATGACTTGCTAATAGCCACTAATATTAAAAACAGATTATCTGAATAAAAATGAAAATAATACTAGCATAATAATGCTATTTTCATCCCAAGAAAAAGATATTTAAAAGATTCGTTTGAGAATTCATTAGAAAAGTTTACTTATGTCTGATTGGTTTATATGAGGACTTTTAAAACAAATTTCATCTTTAAAAAAAACTTCAGAGACTATGGAAAAGTTGAGTGATTTCTTGTTATTAAATGTTAATAAAATCTTCAAAAGAATTTTGGTTTTAAATATGGATGTTTTGCTGTTATTCTCTAGAGCATTTGAGATTTTGTTCCCCAGCATATGTCATCAGTTGGCTCAAACTCTTATAAAAAAATTTTTAATTACCATATAACCCAATGATTCTCCTAGGTATATATTCCCCAAAGAACTGACAATAGGTCCTCAAACAAATACCTGTACATCAATGTGCACAGTAGCTCTATTCACAATAGCCAAAAGATGATTCCACTTATAAGAAATATTTAGAACAAGAAAGCAGATTGGTAGTTGGTACTGGGAAAGAAGAGAATGAGCTGTAACTGCCTAGAGAGTATGGGGTTATATTTTGGAATGATGAAAATGTTTTGGGGGATGAGCTAAAGAACATATGCATACCCCATGGTCATGGGCAATGGAGGGTTGAAGGCCAAGGGAGGGAGTGGCAGGGTGGGTGGACATGGGCAAAAACGGGAAAAATGGGGGACATCTGCAATAGTGTCAACATCAAAAATTAAAAAAAAAAAAGTGAAAAACTGTTTTGGAACTAGAAAGATGGGTGGTTGCACAATGTTAGGAATATACCAAATGAATTGTTCAGGGTAAAACTGTTCATTTTATGTTAAGTGAATTTCACCTCAATTTAAAAAAAGAAGTAAAGAAAGAAAAAGGAGGGAGGGAGAGGTAACTATATTAAGACAGAAGACTTCAGAACACGGAAACTTATCAGAGCTAAAGAGAACAGTATATAGTGATAGCACAATTCAACAAAATACATAACAATCCTTAATGTACATGCACCTAAAACAGAGCATTGAAATACATAAGGCAAAAACTGATAAAATTCAAAGGGGAAATGGATGAATCCACTATTATAGCTGGAGAATTCAACACCTCTCTTTAGGTAACTGACAAAATTGAACAGGCAGAAAATCAATAAGGACACAGCTGACTTGAACAATACTATCCATCAACTAGTTCTAACTGACATTTATAGAATACTCACTCTGTCCAACAACAGCAGAATACTTATACTTCTCAAGTTCAAATGGAACACTCCCCGAGATAGATGACTTTTTTGACCATAACACACACACACCCTAACCAACTTATAAGAATACAAATCATACAAAATATGTTTTGAGACCACAATGGAATTAAACTAGAAATCAGTAATAGAAAGGTAGCTGGAAAATCCCCAAATATTTGGAGACGAAACAACACACATCTAAATAACACATAGGTCAAAGAAAAGTCTCATGAGAAATTTTAAATTATTCTAAGACACAACATTAAGAATTAAATGAAAGTTAAATACAACTTATCAAAATGTTTTGGGTGTAGCAAAGCATTGCTTAGGGAGAAATTTATAGCATTAAGTGTATGCATTAGAAAAGAAGAGAGCTCTAAAATCAATAATCTAAGATTACACCTTAGAAGATTAAAGAGCAATTTTAAGCCAAAAGCAAGCAGACAAAAATAAAAGTGGAGAAGTCAATGAAATTGAAAACGGCAAAATAACAGAGAAAAATCAATGAAGCCAAAATCTGGCTCTTTGAAAAGATCAATAAAATTGAGAAGCCTCTAGCCAGGCTAAGCAAGAAAAAAGAGAGAAGAAAAAATTACCGATATCAGAAATGCTAGAGGAGTCACCACTGATCCCAGAGTAAAAAGATAATAAAGAAATGCTATTTACAACTATATACTCACAAATTAATATAGATAAAAGGGACCAGTTACTTGAAAGACCATTAAAACTCAGAAATAGACTATCTAAATAGGCCTACATCAAAGCAATTGAATCAGTAATTAATAACCTTGCAACAAAGAAAGTATCAGGGCTAGCTGGTTTCACTGGTGAATTCTACTAAACACTTAAGAAAGAAATGATAACAATTCTCTAAAAAATCTTTGAAAACATATAAAATACTTCTAACCTCATTCTATGAGGTCAGTAGTATCCTAATACCAAAACTAGATGGACATTAACAGAAAGGAACACTACAGGCCAGTAGCTCTCATGAGCCTAGATGCAAAAATCCTCAATAAAAATGTTAGCAAATTGAATGAAAAAAACAGATATCTCAAGGAATCAATGGAAAAAAAACAAAAAAACCCTCCTGGAACTAATAAGCAAGTATAGCAAGATCTTAGGACAGAAGGTTAATATACAAAATTTAACTGCTTCCCAATATAACATTAATAAACAAGTAGAATCTGAAACTTAGAAAAAATATTTACAATAGTACCAAGCAAAAAATAAAGACAGGTATAAATCTAACAATATATATAGGGATCTACATGTGGAAAACTACAAAACATTGATGACAGAAATCAAAGAAGATATAAAAATAAACAGATATTCCATGTTCATGGGTTGTGAGGCCCAACATTAAGATCTCAATTCTCCCCTACTTCATCTGTAGACTCAATACAATCACATTCAAAATCACCAGAATCTATATTGTAGATTTCAACAAACTAATTCTAAAATTTTTATGGAAAGACAAATAACCTATAATAAATAACATACTAGTGAAGAAAAAGCTGGAGGATTTCCCACTACCCAATTTCAAAACCTAATATAAAGCTACAATATTCAAGAAAGAGTATTATTAGCCAAATAGACACATAGATCAATGGAAGACTAGAGAGCCTAGAATTAAAACCACACAAATATACTCAACTGATTATATAACAAATAGATATTTTTCCACAATTGAAGCAAACTAGTTGTTTTTAAATTGTCTAAATTCAAATATTCAGGGCAATGCTAATTAAACTCAACCTCTACGTTATTAACATCTGAAAATAATAAATTCTACCTTAAACTTAGTGAAGTATTTCTCTTAGAAGCACTGAGACATGAATTTAATAACTATGTAGAAGGTGGTAACTAGCTGTTAGAACAATTTCACATAACCAACAGAAAGTATTTCTTTCCCCAAATGTTAGCAATAGTCAGGAAAATAAAGAGCATGTTTTCTGAACTTGTTCTTCAAGTCTCAGCTTAAATGCTACTTCAGGGAGGGTTTACTTGACCCCTAGGATATGTTAAAAATCCCCTTGCAGTTTAATTACACAGAACTCTATACCTCCTCTCTTCTGTAAACCGCATTATATTTACAATTACTTATAGACTCCATGCTCCAGAAAGTCAAAGGCCTTTTCTTATTCACTAAGCCCTTGCACAATGTCTAGCACAAAGCAGATGCTCATTAACTATCTGCTGAATTTAACTGCATGGAATATGTGTCGTGAAGAAGGAACATAAAATTTCAGCCATCAGTAACACAAACAAATATCTACAGAAACTTTCTATATATGTTTTTAAATGTCAGAGAGAAAAAGTTTCATAAAATCTGTCAAAAAAAAATTAACTTACAAAATCAAAAGGGATATTTGCAAAAGAAAACTTACCTAAGAGAAATGAGAACAACCAAAATTACCCAGCTAGGTCCCAGACCAGTGGTTCTCAACCTGATTGCATATTGTCACCTGGGAAACCTTAAAAATACCAATTTAATTGGGCTAGGAGTGGAGCCCAGATGATAGATAGTACTTAAAATCTCTCCAGGTGATTCCAATGTTCAGTTAGGGTAAAATACAGCCTAAGATAAAAAGCTCAAGAAAATGTATCACACAAGTCTCATAACTAAAAAGATTACTACAATAAACAACAGGAAATTAAAAAGATAAAAAGGAAATTGGACATTTATTTACAACCAATAATTTTAGTAATAAATTAGATACATTTATAGTTGATAAGTAAAACAGAACATAAACAAGGAGTACAGTACAAAGAAAAATCAACTTGTAAATTAGATAATATGCTGTGAAAACCATAAGGAATCTGCAGAGACTTTCACACTATCAAGATGTATAACACCTAATTCAAATTAATTGATAGAGTGTCTACTACATCCCAAGCAAACTAGGCACAGAAACTAAAACAAACAGGAGAGCATTTTCCATAACTAGCATGGAGACAAATGGTAAACCAAATGGAAAACAAAATGACTCTTTGTTACCATCATTCACTGGAATTAATTCCAGGTGGACTGAAGACTTAACTATAGATTGCAAAACTCTGTTACTTTAAAAAGAGAGTATAGGAGAAGACCTTTATGATTTCAGATTAGGAAAGGATTTCTTAAACTAGACCAAAAATGAATAAGCACAAAGGAAAAAAATGATATTTTTAAAATCTATGTTGAAATAAAGATTTTTTATTCATCATAAGACACCACTTAAAAGGAAAACAATCACAAATTTGGAGAAGATATTTGTAACCATATGAATGGTAACAAATAAAAAGCATTTATAAAGACTTATATCCAGAATATGTAAAGATTTCCTATGAATCAGTGTCTTTTCATCTTTCCTTTAAAATTGAATTCTGAACATGGTATATGAAAATTAGCTGGATAATTTGTCTCTGGATGATGCTATCTTCTTCCAGAGAAGACTTACATTTGCTTCTAGTAAACATCTAACCTAACAGCACTGGCAACTGGTTCTTAATTAAGCTTAATTAATCCAATCAGGGACAGAGGTAGTTTGAAACTGGACTTCATTCTTTGTGAAGTCCGGTTTATTTCCTGCTCACTGTTACTACTAAAGTGTATCAGAGTCCCAACCAAAACCCTGGAATTTATCTGAGTCCCTTTATCCTTGGTGAACTCCAATTTTGAAGCCCCTAACCACAGGGTTTGTCAAAAGCTCTACTCAAATTCTCAGTTTCTCAAACACTGCATTAGGAATTAGAGGATATCTTTATGGAGAAAGTGGTCCCAAATAACTGGCGCATATAATTTAGCTTCCCTCTTCTCTAGGATCTTGATTTTGCAATACTGCACTGCCTTGGTAGCTTTCAGTGATTTCAAATAGTTATACCTTTTATCTAGCTCTTCCAGTATTTTCAGCAGGAGAGCTGGTTCAAAACAACCTAGTTTCTAATCACCCTCATGATTTTTTAAAGAACATATTACTTTCTTATTTTAAATGTTTTTATTGATTTTTAGAGAGGGGGAGGGAGAGAGAGAAACATCCATGTGAGAGAGAAACATCATCAATCTGCTGCCTCTCATGTGCATCCCAAACAGGGACGGAACCTGCAACCTGGGCATGTTCCCTGACCAGGAATGGAACCAGGGCACCTTTTGGTGCACAGGATGATGCCCAACCAAGCCATACCGGCCAGGGAAAGAATATATGTCTTTATCCAATTGAAAGGTCTAGAAGCAAGAACACTGTAGAAACAGTAAGCACCATGAGCACATAAATTTGGTTTCCTTCTTTTTTTTTTTAATAAAAATATATCTTTATTGATTTCAGAGAGAGGAAGGGAGAGGAAGAGAGACAGAAATACCAATGATAAGAGGGTCATCATTGATCAGCTGCCTCCTGCACGCCCCGACCGGGGATGGAGCCCACAACTCAGGCATGTGCCCTGACCAGGAATTGAACCGCGATCTCCTGGATCCTAGGTTGATGCTCAACCACTAAGCCATGCCCAGCCAGGCTAAATTTTGGTTTCTAAATACCATTCCCACTAAAAGAAACCAGTGCTCCTTGGAGAAATGGCTGATTCCAGGTCTCAGGCTAGGAAACACAAACCACACTACTATTGACAGAATGTTTATGTCATCCCCAAATTCTTATGTTGAAAACTAATCCCTACATGAAAGTAGTATGTTCTTTGTCAACTGTAATTGAAAAATAAAAATTTAGAAGCTGGCAGCAGATTGAGTGGAAGCTACAATGACACTCTTCCAGGACCAAAATGGAATTACAAGTAAAATACAGAAAAGCCATCCTGAATAACCAACTGAAGACTAGCTGAGGAACACCCCCATAACCAAGGACCTAACGTGAAAACCACATAAAAAATGGTAGGAAGTATGAAAGCACAAGAGGGATGGCTGGGCTCCCACGGACAGCAGCTGAAGGTCTAGAGGAATAACTCAGCTGTGGGGTGTTCCCATTGATAACTCTGGGGTACAAACCCCAAGCTGGGCTTCCCAGCCCAGAGCACCAGAACTGAGAAAGGTGCCCACATAACATTTGGCTGTGAAAAGCAGCCTGCAGGCAGAGGCAAACCTCAGAGTGCTTTGAGTCTTTGCATAATCTGCTTCTGGACCTGGGACTTGGAAAAGCAGACTTTGGTGTGCATCTTGGTCCTGTCCAAACACACCCAGACCCAAGAGAGAGGATCTCAAGCAGTGGGTTGTTGATAGCTCCAAACAGGGTACTCAAGGCAAATCACAAACAGCACCTGACATTGGCCTGCACCAGAGACCTTCCAAAAAGACTGAGAGTCCTACCTAATACATAAAAACAAACTCAAATAGGCGGCCCAAATAGGGAAACAAAAAAACAAGCCACAAATGAAAGAACGAGAGAAGCCTCCAGAAAAAGAGCTAAATGAAATGGAGATAAGCAATCTTATCAGATATAGAGTTCAGAATACTGATTGTAAGGATGCTCAACAGCATGAAAAAAGATATAGAAACTATTAAAAATGACTAGTTAGAAATGAAGAATGACATAGCAGAAATAAAGAATATATTGGAAGGAATAAACAGCAGATTAGAGGAAGGTGAGGACTGGATTAACAAATTAGAAGATGGTACAAAAAAATCACTCAATCAGAGATCGGAAAAAAAAAAAACAATTAAAAAACGGGGACAGTCTAAGGGAGCTGTGGGAAAACATGAAACATAACATTATTTGCATTATAGGAATTTCAGAAGGGGAAGAAAATAAGGAAGGAATAGAGAATTTGTTTGAAGAAATAATAGCAGAAAACTTCTCTAACCTGGTCAAGGAAAAAGGCATACAAGTTCAGGAGGCACAAAGAGTCCCAAGCAAGAAAAACCCAAAGAGGCCCATGCCCAGACACATCATAATTAAAATGCCTAAAATTCAAGACAGACAGAATACTAAAAGCAGCAAGAGAAAAGCAATCTGTTTCCTACAAAGGAGCTCCCATAAGGCTGTCGGCTGACTTGTCATCAGAAACTCCACAGGCCAGAAGGGAATGGCATGAAGTATTCAAGGTAATGCAAAACAAGGATCTGAAACCAAGATTACTCTATCCAGCAAGGCTATCATTCAAAATAGATGGTGAAATAAAGAGCTTCCAGACAAAAAAAGGCTAAAGGAGTTTATCACCACCAAACCAACACTGCAGGAAATGTTAAAGGGACTGCTGTAATAAGAAGAAGAAATAGGGAGAGAAATATGGCAATAAATGGCAATAAATATGGACCTATCAATAATACAGTGGTACCTCGATTTTCAAATGTAATCTGTTCCGGAAGACCGTTCAAGCTCTGAAATGTTCGAAAACCAAGGGATCAACAGCAGAGAGCTAAGCCTCAGGATCTTGCACTCAGTGGAAGCCATGAGGCATGTTTGACTTCCGAGGCATGTTTGAAAAACAAAGCACTTCCTCCCAGGCTTACAGCGTTTGTAAACTGAAATGTTCATCAACGGAGACCTTCAAAAACCGAGGTACTACTGTAACCTTAAGGACTTTAAGGGAGAGATCAACAGCAATAGTCATAGTCAGAGACTTTAACACCCCATTGACTTCACTGGATAGATCTTCCAGACAAAAAGTCAACACTGAAACAGTGACTCTAAATGGCACACTAGATCAGATGGATTTAACTGATATTTATCGAACATTTCACCCCAAAGTTGCAAAATACACTTTATTCTCAAGTACACATGGATCATTCTCAAAGACAGACCACATGTTAGGACACAAAACCAGTCTCTACAAGTTCAAGAAGACTGAAATCATATCCAGCATCTCAGATCACAATGGCATGAAATTAAGAAACCAACTACAGTAAAAATACTCAAAAACATTCAAACACACGGAGGCTAAATAGCATGTTATTAAACAGTGAATGGGTTACCTATAAGATCAAGAAAGAAATAAAAAACTTCCTGGAAACAAAGGAAAATGAACACACAATAACCCAAAATCTATGGATACAGTGAAAGTTGTCCTGAGAGAGAAGTTCATAACACTTCAGGTGTTCCTCAAAAAGCAAGAAAAATTTTTAATAAACTATCTAACCCTACAACTTAAAGAATTAGAAAGCTCCCCTGTGAATCCTTCCAGACCAGGGCTTTTGTTTGCTGGATTTTTTTAAATTGCCATTTCGATTTTATCAGTTGTTATTAGCCTATTCGGGTTTTCTGATTCTTCCTGATTCAGTTTTACATGATCTCACTGATATGTGCAATCTAATAAACAAAATAGACTGAGGAACAAAATAGATCCAGAGACATAGAAGCATGGAACAGACTGACAAATCTCAGAGGGATGGTGGGGGTGGGTGGGGAGAGATTAGTCAAAGAACTTATATGCATATATGCATAATCCATGAACACAGACAATAGTGTAGTGAAGGCCTGGGGGGGGGCGATGCAGGATGGAGGGGATCAATGGGGGAAGAAAAGGGGAACATCTGTAATACTTTCAACAATAAAGATAAATTTAAAAAAAAAAGAAAAAGAAAAAAAGAAAGAAATCTAATCCCCAAATGTGATGGTATTTGGATGTGGGGCCTTTGGAAAGTAATTAGGTAGAACCCTCATGAATAGGTTTAGTGCCCTTATAAGAGGGCCCAGAAACTTGACTCCTCCTTCTGCCATGTGAGAATACAGTGACAAGATGGCAGTCTATGAACTAGGAATCGGGTCTTCACCAGACACCAAATCTGTAGGTGCCTTGATCTTGGACTTCCTAGCTTCCAGAACTGTGATAAATTTAAGCTGTGAATAAACCACCCAGCCTATGGTACTTTGTTGTAGCAGGACACTAAGACAGCATATAGTGAAAATTAAGTTGACCTTCCACTTTTAACCCTCAGCTATCTAGCTCCTCTCCCTAAAGGCAATCTCTGTAAACTAGGATTTTGTGTATCCTTCAAGATTTAAAATATATGTAAAACTGGAAATTAGCCAAAAGTTACAAATGCAAGTGAACTCAGGTCAAAGTTTGCCTATTCTGATCACTCTCAGATGGGTATACAGAAGGTGGTGAACTAGGCTATACTTCAAATGTATGAGCATTTTCTCTCACATCTCTGCTTCTGTTCATCAAGGCAATATTTGATAGGCACTTTATTCTTATTAAGAGTTCAACACCATGCTGGCCCAGGGGACAATAAAGAAAAACATGATCCTCCCAGGATAACCCACTGTCTAATGTCTTCCCTGATCTCCTGAATTCTGCCTAAAACTGAGCTCTGTGGCTCCTCCCCCTCACCATGCCATCAAACTTGCTCTTTTCCTGAATTCTCTCAATTTCAGTTTACGGTAGCGAAACTCAGGGTGACGGTAGGTTTGATTGGGGGTAGGGTTAAAAAGAAACCTAATAGTAATCTTTGCATTCTCACCCCATATCCAGCAGACGAGCAAATCCTGGCTTTAGTCCTAAATGTTTCTCAAACTCATCCTTATCCTCTCCATCCCATTTCCACTTACAGACCCACAGCACCTCTCCCCTGGGTCACTAACTGGCCTCCATATCTAAGTCTCCTCCCTCCAATTCTTACTCCAAACCACTATTCTGAATGCTCCCCCTAGGTATGGCACATGGTCCTTTGCTAATCTGTCCTCGACCTACCTCTCCCTCAGTCCTGCATTCCACTCACATAGAACAATATTTCTTCTTCCAACCACTCTGAACTTTTTTCTGGTTTTCCAACCTATGTTCCACACTTCCACACCTTGTATACGCAGTTTACTTTGCTTGGAATGCGTCCCCTTTCCTAATCCTACACCACTCATCGACCTGGCTAACGCCTCTTATGACAAGACCTGATACCCTCCCTGACCAATCACTTCCGCACTCTGAACAGTTAATCACTCCCTCTACTGCAACATCATAGATCCTGTACATACTTATATTATTGCTCTTACTGTAGTGACCCTAAAATACAAGTATTTGTTCACATGTCAGTCTCTCCCAGTAAATTTGGTATTCTTTGAAGTTCTCATCCAGTTTTTATAAACCTGGTGTCCAACCCAATGCACACCAAAATAGATATTTAAAAAAGAGAAAAACAAAAAACCCAAAATAAATAAATGTTTGTTGTATAAACTAAGTGAATGAAGCTTTTTATTTTTCTCCATATTCCCTTCTCATTTTCTTCCCTTTTATGATAGTACTCCACAACCATGAGTCATGGCCCAGTCTAAGTTAGAAGTTAGTAATATAATTTCAGAATTCTGATTCCATGGAAAGTGACAACTCTACGCAAAGGCTGTATCAGTGAAGTCCCTAAGTAAAAAGAGCAATTTTCCAACATAACTTCAACTCCAAGAGAAGTATCTCTTTCCAGTAGAATCTCACGTCCTCTTGATTCCCATCTCGAGTGTGTGACAGGTTTCTAAATGAGTTACAAGGTCCCTTTGTCCTCAGCAGGCCCAATCTAGTCTTAGCTTAAACACTTTTTTGTCTAAGATAGAACAAGTTTCGCCAGTAAGATGTCTTCATCAAAGTGTCTGAGATGCCTGGGGGCAAAGACTTTAGTCTGGAAGGCTCTTATATAGCTAATGTTTCCCTGAGTGTCCCTTGAAACACTACTCACTTGAGGACTGCTTGACTTTAAACCTTACTTAATCTTAAGTCTGGTGCTCGTTCATCACTCGATATTTATTTAGCACCTACTCGGTGCGGCACACTATACCAGAGCTCTGGGGACACCACCCATAATAGATCTTACTTGTCTTACCTGACTTGTTACCTGACTTATGGCCTAAAAGACAACCATGACGGTGTGGCATGGCTGCACCTGGCCCCTGCTTATCCTGTGCTGGGACCAAGACCTGCATGCCCTCATCTTCCAGCCCCCAGTGGAAAGCATACTATAAATTTATCCCAATTCAACAGTTACCCAGCTGACACTAAAGGCTTTAGTCAATTCTCTCCTTTTTTCTCTAATTTTTCTTCTGTCTCTGCCCACATTATCTCATTTTGTTTGAAAAATGTTTTTACCTTGCTTCTTTTATAAAGTTGAACATATAATTTTTTCCTTCTCCCTCTTAAAAAACTAAAACTAAAACATCAGATATTACTCGTCTTCTTATTCACATATGGATCCCAATACAGTGTCTGTGTGTCAGCAGCTCTACAGAGAAAAAGGCATTTCTCATTCCTGCTTTACTGGCACTTTCTGGAATTACAAACTCTATGCTAAATAATTGTGGCAGGTAACGAAGCACTCTGCTTGGTCACAAATCACAAGATATAAAGAGAGCTTGGTAGAAGCTGAACTTAAAGCAAACACAGACACTCTTCTGACAAATTCAGACAAGATATAATCAGAATTGAAAGGGAAGCTTGGAGTACTGTGAAGGGGAATTTGAAGAAAATCTTGGGCAAGGTATGTGCAGCACCAGTTAAAGTAAAAAAATCTAATACTAAATAGTCAAGAACTAATTCACAGGCAAGAGGTGTGTGAAAAACATGATAGTGAGGAGCCAAATCATTTGATTACCCCACTGTGGGGGTGATCACTCCAATTCCTGAATTCCTATAATTATATATGCGGTACCCAATCCAGACTTGTTCTTATAATGCTTATCTTACTTGCTTGGTAAATTCCTTGGCTGTCTATTTCACCTTTATAATCTCCCCCTGGCAGGTATATTTTTAAAAAAAAAATCTCAGGCATCAATTTTGAGATTTTTTTTGGTGTTATTTTCCCAGGTAGGTAACCTCACCGGAACAGTATACTGACATTGTTCTGGCCACCATGGCCAGAAGAACACCTAAGGAACTAACAGTAAAGGTAGGAAAAGATCCCTATTGTACAGGACAAGGCCTGACAAGCTAGCCCAATAATTACCGCTCCCCCTGAAGTCCTATAGAAAAACAAACCAAACCAGTCACACTCCAGTCAAGCATAACCCCACATTACTCATTGTAAGACACTGTGTTTAAATCATCCCTTTTATGTTACTAAAGGTCCCTCCCTTGTTTCATGTTACAAAGCTGACAACCTAACAAATTATCAAATTATTAGAAGCCCCTTTACCGTAGTTGCCTTTGTAGTTACTGAGTATAAAATGTGGGAAGAACTGAGGGTCGGGGCTGCAGCTGGTCTCTTACATGGGTGAGACGCTGCAACTGTAGCCACTGGCCAGCTAATAAAGGCTCCAAAATTCAAACACAAACTCTGGTGGTCGTCTGTCGCGGGTCACACCAGAACAACAGCATGTTCTCAGCAACTATATTTATCACCTAAAAATAGTCTAAGTGTTATACAAGTAATTTACTATTTAAACTAGTAATGAGACTATTTCCCCAGAATCCTATCTCATTTTATGAATGGCAAAGCAATAGGCAAACAGTGAAGGTAATAATCCTTCCCTAACATCAAAAATACACCTCTAAAATAACAAGCATCTTAGAATCCACACAAGCCACGAAATGTGCATCTAAATAATGCTCTACATTGGCAAATGTCACACACTCTTACCTCATTTAAGGTCCACAATTTTCATTTTACAGGGAGTAAAACGAAGTTGCCTGAGGGAACTAATCCTTATTGAGTACCTACTGTTCTAGGATGATGATTAACAAATATAATCAAAATTAGCACATTATATGCTGGCAACTTCATGAAGCGCGACATTGGTTTTAAAAATGTGCCTGCCAGAGAGTAACAGGTGAGATTATTTATTAAATAAAGGATTTTAGGGGATCTTGTCAGAATTCAAATTATTATACATCAGGTTTTGGGTAGGACCCAAGTTTTCTAACAAGTTCCTAGGTGATGCTGATGTTACTGGTCTGCACTTAGACAGCAAAATTGTACAGTTTATGAAGAATTAACCCTAGCAAGCACTACTAGCTAAAACTTTATATCCTTTCATCTTCAATGACTCTACAGTGATACTATTATCATTGCTATTTGACACACACGACTAAAGCACAGAGAAGTGAACTTTTAATAGATCACAAGGCTGGTATGTGGGGAACCAGGATTCAAACTCAGGCAGACTTGACCCTGCAGGGCACTCTTAACCCCTACACATTATCTCAGTTAACAGGCACATCAGAATTCAAAGCCAGGGTCAGTTATCTTCGGTACCATTCTTCGGAGTCGGGTCCTGCTATAATTAATGTGTCGGGACAACATAAGGCCGTAGGGCGGGGGTTACAGAAAACAGCCTCCCTCTCCAGCGAGCAGGAGAGGCGGGAAAGGATCGGCAGGAGCCTGGATCTTCCCGAGAGTCGGGGAACAACGCTCCCGGCAGCCGCAGGTCCGCGGGTTGGCAGTAGGCGGGCGTAAGGGGGCGGGCGTAAGGGAGGGGCGTAAGGGGGCGGGGCCTGCACCAGGAAAAGGTTCCGGGCGGGACGTACCAATGCGCGCAGGGAAGGGGTTTCAGGGGCAGCACTACGTCGCTGCCTCCGCGCCCTGTGCCGAGGGGGAGGAACTCTCACTCCAGCCCTCGACTCCCTGGAGTTGTGCGTGCTGAGGTACCGGGGTCTCAGGCCACAGCTGTCCCCTTAGAGGCTCTTCTTCCGGCCCCTCAGTCGAGTGGGAAGCCCCGGAAATGGCGGCCGTGCGGTACCTGACCAGTGGGGCTGGGAGAGTGTCCAGTCGCTTTACCAACTCCGCTACGCCTCACGCAAACCCACCCACTCCTCTGCCGCCACCGTAGCCCTTACCAGCTCTTTGGGTGGCTTCTCCTCGGTTTTTCCAAACAGCCCCATGACTGACTGAACTCGTGCCCCTCCCGGCTTTTCGTTCCCTGCGCCCAGGCAGGTCCGGGGCAGCCGCCTGGGCGGGGCCGGTGACTGAATAGGAATCCCGACGCCCAGAGAAGGGAGCGGCCGCAGTTTGGGAAATACGCATGCGCAGGACTGGGGTGGGCGGAGTTTTGTCAGAATGATTGACGCATTCGCGCAGGTTCTGGGAGGGGATTTCTAGAGGGAGGCGGTGAGTTTGGTGTTTTCCCTTTAGCTGTAGAAATGATTCATCTGGAAGACAGGAATTTATTGACTACACTTGGTGATTACAGCTGCTCCTGGTACTTCACTTACTGCTCTGTGTTGTTGTGCCGGAAGGCTGTATCTTCACCCAGACAAGGGACAATAGCCACCAGTTTTCCAATAGCTTCACCTTGTGTCCTGTAGGCAGCTCCCAGGCAGCAACCAGCAGAGCTGGGCCTCCCCTCTGTTGTCACCATCACCTAGTCCGTGAAACCCAGGCGTCACCATCTCTCCCTTTACCAGTTCCCAACTATTATAAACTTCTCAACATGTTTGAACTCCAGCCCCGTGCTCTCCATCCCAAGCATCCCAGCTTTTATTCAGGCCATAGCTATTCCAAAAGTGGATGACATGTGGGGTGTGTGCCTGTGTGTTCCTATACTCCAAATGGACCGTGACCTTAATCAGATGCTCAGAAGAATCTGTGACTAACAAGGACTAGACACCTTCTAGCTGGCCAGTCTCTGACTGAACTACACCGGTGAGCTGATGGTTGCTGCCATTACCTCGCCTCCTGATGGTGAAGAGATCACTCCTTTGGTGTCTCAACCCCATACTCCCATCTCTGGTAGGAATATAAAACGGTACAACCACTTTGAAAACATTTTGGCAACTTCTTAAAATGCTAAACATACACCTATCTTAAGTCATTCCACTGCTAGCCATTTACCCAAGAAGAGAAAAAGCATATGTCCTTAAAAAGAAGGACTTGTACACAATGTTCATAGCATCCTTATTTGTAATAGACAAGAACCAAAAATAATTCAAATGTCCCTCAACAGGCGAATGAATAAACCAATGGTGACAGATCCATACAATGGAATACTATTCAGCAATAAAAAGACCAAGCTTATGATACATGCAACAACATGGATGAACCTCAAAATAATTACGAGTGAAAGGAGCCAGAAAAAAAAGCCCATAGTGTATTTCATTTATATAGTATTTTATAAAAAAATGGAAACAGCTATAGTGACAGAAAGTAGATCAGTGGTTACTAGGGGACGGGTTGATCAGAAAAGGAGGAATTGCAAGAGACAAAAGGAAGCTTTTAGGGGTGATGGAAATTACAGTGGTACCTTGATTTTCGAACGTCTCTGTTGACAAACATTTTGGTTTACAAACGCTGTAAATGCTTCGGTTTTCGAACCCGTCTCGGAAGTGGAACACGGCTTCCGCTGAGTGCAAGATCCTGAGGCCTAGCTGTCGACTACTGATCCCTTGGTTTTCGAATGTTTCAGAACTCTTAATGGTCTTCAGGAATGGATTACATTAGAAAACCGAGATACCACTGTGTCCTTCAAGGTACCACTGTATCTTAATTGTGACGATTTCACAGATGTATACAATGTCAAAACAAACTGTACACTAAATATGTACAGTTTATGTCAATCATACTCAATAAAGTTCTTTACAAAAAAGCTGTACATATTCATCGTAAAACTTATCCCTGCCCCCAATTTATACTTCCTCCGGGGTAAAGGTCTCAAAGGATTCACACCTACTAGTTAGTGTCATTATTATAATATTATGATTATAAATAGTTGATGTGAATCCTTTGAGACCTTTTTCTTTGGAGAATATACTTTTACTTAATTGGGTTATTACACATATTGTTCTGCAATTTCCTTTTCACAAAAAGTTTTATACAGACTTTTATTGATGTTCATATCTATAGCTAAGGGATTCCATAGCAGGAATGTACTAAAACTTATTTAATAGTTTCTCTATTGGATGATGTTAAGAAGTTTCTAATTTTTCCCTGTTAAATAATAAATATAGACAGTTTAAATTTTAAACATACTTCAAATGCCCTCCAAACAGGTTGCACAGTTTTGAACTACCAACAGTGTATGAGAGCACCCTATTCCCGAAATCCTTGCTAACAATGACTGTTATCAACCTTTCACATTTTTGCCACTCTGGTGGTATAAAACATAATCTTAAATTTTCATTTCTATGATTACCAGTCTAAAGGAGCATCTTTTTGTAAATTTGTTGGCTATTTGAATTTCTTCCATGAATTGCCTTTGTATCCTTTGCCTATTTTCTATTGAATTGTCCCTCTTCCTCTCACCATCCCTGCTTCCTTCCTTTCTCCCTTCCTCCTCTCTTTTTTAATGGGAAGGAACTCTTTGAAAATGAGGGTTCTGTGGAATTTTTAAAAGACTTCTTCACCATATCCCTCCCCCTCCCCCCCCTTTTTTTTAGAATGAACTATAAGGCAGCAATATTTCAGGTAGTAGAACACTGGACTTCCAATCAGTCAATGATAATTATTGACTGTCTACTATGTGTCAGGCATTCTACAGACTCTAGGAAAACTGTAGTGAACAAAAACGAACCTTATACAATCTGGAGATAAAGTGGTGATAAATAAAAACAACGGTAATAAACAAAGTGGAGCAAATAATTAGACATGTGCAAAACCCTGTTAAGAAGAACATGGTGATTAGTGAATCTTCCCTGAGTAGGTGATATGTAAGCTGGGACCTGAAGGATGAGCTAGGAGAGCAGTGAAGAGTATTCAGTGCAAAAGAAAGAGCATGTGTCAAAGAACCTTCCCAGTTTTCCGCTGGCTTTGAGCCGCAGGCATTTCAATTTCAGCTTCTAAAGGTGAACTTGTTCTAAAGTTGGTCATCAAGGGCAGAGGCCAAATACTGTGGAGGAAGGTTTGATTTGGCATGTGGCATCTCACTGAAACACAGAGCCCTAGAAATACATCAATGTAGTTGCTCCTCAGCAACTAGAAGGGCACTGTACATCTTCTACACATTTTCTGGGTTCCACCCTTAGAGGAACATATCCTCTCTACACATGTCCTGATATTGTCTTGGTTTTGGATAAAGCTTAAGCAGGGGGTGTAGTGCTTCCTCCCTACATGGACCTCATGCTTCATGAAGCATGCACCAGATCCTCCCACCTGCTAAGACTCACATCTGAGGGGGTGGGAAGAACTAAATGAACAGGCATTCTAGCTCTTTGCTCCTGCCAAGCACAGCAAGTGTTTAACAGGATCACAGTCCCCTGCCATATGTTCATATAGATGTTTATTCGCACACATTTTTAAAGGCTTTATGTGTATTTTCCTCCTAATCCATGAAAAATAATTATAAATGCATGCATGTCCTTGACTTGAGAAGTCCTTCAATGCCTGATGCTTTAAATATTTCCCTGATTTTAAAACGAAAAATATAAAGGACTGTTTTTCCTCCATTCCCCAGGTTATGTTTGCTCATTTCAGTAAGATTTCCAATCTTCAGGAGCCTCCTGGCCCACAACTATTCCCCATTCACTAGGTAAATTGTTAAATGAAATGCTTTGGGCAAGAAAATCACAACCCAATTCCTGGCAGGAATTTTGGCTTAATAAGACCAAGATACACTTGATTTTATATAACAGATAGATTCTTAAGATGTTAGTTATAAAGTGACCTTTGGAAAACTGAATTCCTTCTCATAACTTATATGATAATTTCAGAGTGGATTTATCTTCACTTCTGACTAACCTCAGGTTCCACAGGCTCCTAACCACAGTTAAGACTTGAGATAAAGCAAAGAAAGACCTTGAGTCATCTCCTGCCCTTTTCCAACCTTTCTCCACCCACCTTACAGTGACCCTTGTAATAGTTTACTCGGGTGCTGTAACAAAGTATGGCAAACCAGGTGGTTTAAAACAACAGAAATTTATCCTCTTATAGTCCTGGAGGCTAGAAGTCCAAAATAAGGTGTCAGCAGGGCAATGCTCCCTCTTAAGACTCTGGGTAGACTCCTTCCTTGCCTTTTCCTAGCTTTTGGTGGTGGCCATCAATCATTGGCATTCCTCAGCTTACATATGAATCACTCCATTCTCTATCATCATATGGTGTTTGTATTACTCAGCTTAAGCTGCCATAATAAAATACCATAGACTGGGTAGCTAAACAATAGAAATTTAATTTCTCACAATTTTGGAGGCTGGATGTCTGAGATCAGAGTGCCAGCATGGTCAAGATGTGGTGAGAGCTCTCTTCTTGGCTTGGCCATCTCACTGTCCTCACATGGTGGAGAGAGAGTACTTGATGTCTATTTAGTCTCTTCCTCTTATGAGGGCACTAATCCCATCATGAGGGTCCCGCCCTCATGACCTCACCTAAACCTAATTATCTCCCAAGGGCCCTGTCTCCAAAATCCTTCACATTTGGGGTTAGGGCTTTAACACATGAATTTTGGGAGGACACAGTTCAGTCAATAGCAATGTTCTCCCGTCTGTGTCTCTCCTTTTCCTATAAGCACACCAGTCATAAAAGGGCCCACCCTAGGTCCAGTATGACCTCATCTTAACTAATTACATCTGCAATTACCCTATATCCAAATAAGGTCACTTTCTGAGATACTGGGGTTGGGACTTCAACTTATCTTTTGAAGGGGTACAAATTCAACCCATTACAACCCTCACACATACATATAGGTCCCCCATGTTAGAGAAGAAAGAAGGTGATAGAGGGTGAAGGGAGACTGGTTAGCTAAATCCTTGGAAAATAAACAAATCTCTAATCTCTATGAGTGTCCCCAAAGTAGAGACAGTTTCCACTTGAGAAGGTTAAGTATACATCTTATAGACAGTAAAGTACACAAATTTTAAGTGTAAAATCTGATGAATTTTTACATATGTATATACCTGTAAAACTACTATGTAGATCAACATTTAAAACATTTCCAAACTCTTAGCAAACTCCATCATGCCTATTTCTAGCCAATCTGCCCAAAAGATAACCATTATTCTGATTTCTATATCCATAGGTTAGTTTTGCCTGCTCTTGAACTTTATGTAACTGGAATAAAATAACATACTTGGTTTTGATGCAGAGGAACAGGAGGCAAAACTTTTGGCTGGGCAAAATGGTGGAACAAAATTGACACCCATAGAAGCTGTAAGGCTTGAAGACCTCACCCTTAGTGAAAGGACAGGCTAAGAAAGAAATCTATCTTCTGGCAAAGGGGGCCAAGAAGAAAATGTTTGTCTCAGTCTGCAGCTCTGATAAAAAAATAAAAGTAGAAGGCTTCCTTAAGAAACTGTAATTATAAGGCTGCCGTCATGTGGGTTTATATTTATACTACTAACACAGTGTTGGAAATCTCAAGCCTAGATATTAGCTTAAAATGTTTCTTGCTTGATAATGTCATGGTTAGTACCTGACAAAGCAATGTGAGCTCTGTTGAGAGGAACATACCCTGAATACAGGCACTGTAGTATTACTACAGACTAAGATAAACAAAACTACCAAATGTACGAGGAAACAAACATTTATGGCCAAGAGAAAATTTTAAAAGAATCTTTATACTCCAAAGCACTTCAGATATTAGAATTCTCAAATGCAGAATGAAAATAAGTTATGCTTAAAATGTTCACAAATAAAAGAGGGACTTGAAAGGAACAAGAGACCATAAAAATGACCAGGTAAGCTTGAAAAACAAAGAACTGAAAAATACAATTATGGAAATAAATAGCTCAGTCACTGAATAAACCTCAATGAATAAATTAAGCTGCAGATTGCAAATAACAGAAGAAAAAGTGAACAGGAAGATAGATCTGAATTATCGATAATGCCTCAGAGACAAGCTAAGTGAGTATATAAGAAAGAGGAGACAGAGATGTTAGAATGTGGACACTCTTTATACATTTAAATGAAGTTCCAGAAAGACTGAAATTAGGAAATGGGAGAGAAAAGATTTTGAAAGGATAAAAGCTGAGAATTTTCCCAAATTTATTAAAACTATTAATCTGAACATTCAGGAAGTACATAAAGCACAGGCAGGATAAATAAAAACAGCCATACATTATTGTGGCAATGTTGAATATGAAAGACAGAAACCATCTTAAAAAGTAACCAGCCCTGGCCAGTAGCTTAGTTGGTTAGAGCATCGTCCTGATACACCAGGGTTGCAGGTTTGATCTCCAGTCAGGGCACATACAAGAGGCAACCAATGAATGCATAACTATGTGAAACAACAAATCGATGTTTCTCTCTCCCTCTCCCTCCTTCCTCTCTCCTTTCTTCTCTCTAAAATCTTTTATTTTATTTTAAAGTAACCAGAGTGAAAAGATAGGTTACATACAAGAGGACAACAATCAGACTGAAAGCACCTTTCTCAATAGCAACAAAGAAAGATAAAAGAATTAGTGCAGAGAAAGAAAAAAATAAGTATTAACTTATAATACCCTGTATACCCTGCTTAATTATCATCCCCAAATGAGGGCAAAATAAGACACCTTCAGAGGGATAAAAACTAACAACAGACCAAAAAACAATCCAGAAACTAACATATCAACACTAAATAAAATTCTAAAGAATGTGCTTTAAAAATAATAACAATAATCTCAGAAGGAAAGCCTTAGATACAAGAAGTCATGACAAATAATTAATGAACTTGTGGTTAATCAAAGAAAGGTTGGTGCAGGTCCAAGATGGTGAAACCGGTGGACACTGAGCTTGCTCCATCCTAAGAACACATGGAATGTACACCTGTATTTAGAGCAATTCCTCCTAAGAGACAACTGTGAGCCAACTGAACAACTTCTACATAATAAAGAAGAGAGAGACAGCATAGAGAAGGTTGGAGAACTACAAGAGCTCTCCAAGAGCTGAGGGAACACCCAGGACCAGAGGAACTGGTGAGCACCATTGTTTACATTCCCCCCGCCCCCCCATGTGGATAGGGGGTGGGACCTCCATCCAGGTTCCCTGGCCTGCCAGCAGGGTGCTGTAACATGTCCCCAGCCACTCCTCCTGGAGCTAAATCCAACAGAAACAGGAGAGTGCCACAGCATGCATACAAGGGGCCCCTCCACCCAGAGACTGATCCAGTGGGTACAACAGGGTGCTACTTCACACATCCACTGGCTATGCACACATGGGGGCTTCCCTGGCCTGAAGAGTGTGGAACTAGCAAAACACTGAGGTACCTGCATTCAGGGCTACCCTGTGCAGAGAAATTACTGGGCTGCCTTGTGGGAAGAAAGATAAAAGCTTGCAAAACTTGGTGGTACCCACACACACAGCTGCCCTGAGTAGTGAGTGGGGCACTGCTATGTGTGCACACAGGCTGTCCTTCCCAGAAAGAGTACAGAACTAGCAAAGTGCAGCCATGTGTGCACAAAAGACTACCCCATCCAGAGAAAGGGCAGAACTAATAGGGCAGTGAGATGTAAGCATGCAGAACAGCCCCTGCCCAGACCCTACTCTGATAACAGACAATTCAAGCAACAAGGCATGCCAGGAGTGCATATGAGCAGCCCTGTTTACACCAGGAGCCCCACCTGGAACCTACTGCTCCAGGTCAGGTGACCACATGTGCCTGCCCTGACTACAGCTGGCCTACCAACACAAACTATTCAACACACAGTCTACACAGAGACCACTTTTCAAGACTGGGATATAACTTTCACATCCAATTCATAGGAACAAATACAGAAAGTCAAACAGACTGGGGGGACAGAAGAATATGCTTCAAATGAAGGAAGAAGGAAGGTGGGTGGGGGGTGGGAGGAGGTCATGGGGAAAAAGGGGACATCTGTGATATTTTCAATAATAAAGATAAATTTAAAAACCAACACAAAACCAAATGATGGAGCAAGAAATAACTCCAGAGAAAACTCCTAATGAAGCAGAGATAAATGATATGCCTAATAAATAATTCAAAAAAACTGTCATAAGGATGCTTAACAAACTTCAGAGCAGAACATAGGAAATCAGCACTTCAACAAAGAGAGAGAAAATGTAATAATGAACCAATCAAAAAATGAGGAATACAGCTGAAATGAAGAATATATTAGAAGGAATCAACAGCAAATTAATTAATACAGAAGAATGTGTTGGCAACCTGAAAGACAATAGTGGAAATCACCCAATCAAAACAGCAGAATAAAAAATAAATTTTATAAAATGAGGATAGTGCCCTGGCTGGGTGGCTTAGTTGGTAGGTGCATCGTCCTGGACACCAAAAAACTGCAGGTTCAATTCCTGGTCAGGGCACATACCTAGGTTGTGCATTTGATCCGCAGCTGGGGGCACATATAGGAGGCAGCCTATCGATGTTTCTCTCACACATCAATATTTCTTTCTCCCTCCTCCTCCTCCTCCTTCTCCTCCTCCTGCTTCTCCCCCTCCTCTATCAGATCAATAAAAGCATATCCTCAAGTGAGGGTTAAAAAAAAATGAGGATAGTATTAGAGATCTCTGGGACAACATCAAGTGCCCTAACATTCGCATTATAGAGATCCTATAGGGAGAAGAGAGAGTGAGAGAAAGGGGCAGAAAGAATACTTGAAGAAATAATGGCTAAAAACTTCCCTAACTTGATGAAGAAAATAGACAAGACATACAGGCCCAGGAAGCAGAGAGAGTTCCAAATAAGATGAACCCAAAGAGACCCACACCAAAACATAGTATAGTGAAAATGGCAGAAGTTAAAGACCACAATCTTAAAGGCAGCAAGAATGAAACAAGTCACATACAAGGGAAACCCCATAAAGTTATCAGCTCATTTCTCAGTAGCAACTTTACAGACTAGAGGGGAGTGGTTGGAAATGTTTAAAGTGCTGAGTGAAAGGAATCTACAACCTAGAATACTGTATTTGGCAAAGTTATCATTCAGAACTGGAGAGATAAAGAGTTTCCCAGACAAGCAAAAACTTAAAAAAGTTCACAACCACTAACCAGGCCTTGCAAGAAATGACAAAGGGTCTTAAGAAAAGGCCATAACCAGAAAAAAGAAAATACAGGAAAGAAAACTATCTCACTGATAAAGGCAAATATACAGTAATCACAGTGAATCAACTACTTAAAAAGCTAATATAAAGGTTAAAGAGAATAGTAGCAAAGTTAATTATAGCTACAATAAATAATCAGGGGATACACAAAACAGAAATACAAAACATGACATCAAAACAAAGAGTAGAGGGGCAGTAAAAATGTAGTGCTTTTTAGAATGCAATTGAACTTAAATGCCTATCAGCTTAAAATAGACTGCTACAGATATAGATGAATATATATGAACCTTAGGGTAACCATAAAGCAAAAACATACAAAAATACCAAAAAAAAAAATGAAGGGAAAGGAATCCAATCAAAACACTAAAGAAAACCAACAAATCAAAAGGAAAGAGCTCAGGAGAGGAAAGGAACAGAGAATAATAATAAAAACAACCAAAAAGCAATTAACAAAATGGCAATAAGCACGTATCTATCAATAACTGCTTTAAATGTAAATGGACTAAATGCTCCAATCAAGACAAAGGGTGTCAGAATGAATTAAAAATCGAATGAACAAAAAACATGACTCAGTCCTAGCTGGTTTGGCTCAGTGGTCAGTGTCAGCCTGAGGACTGAAGGGTCCCAGGTTCAGTTCCAGCCCAGGGCACGTACCTTGGTCAGGGCACATGCAGGAGGCAACCAATCGATGTGTCTCTCTCACGTTGATGTTCCCCCCAACTCTCTCCCCCCTCTCCCTCTCTTCCACTATCTGAAAAAGCAATGGAAAAAATATCCTCGAATGAGGATTTAAAAAAAACAAAACCCCAAAACAAACAAACAAAAAACCCCATGACTCATCTATATGCTGTTTACAAGAGACTTACTTTAGATTGAAAGACACACAGACTGAAAGTGAAGTTGGAAAAAGACAGTTCATGGAAATAGAAATGAAAAGAAAGTTGGGATAGCAATACTCATCTCAGACAAAATAGACTTCAAAACAACTAATATAAAAAGAGACAAAGAAGGACATTACATAATTTTTATTTTGTTTTATTTTGTTTTTAATCCTCACCTGAGAATATTTTTTCCATTGCTTTTCAGAGAGTGTGGGAGGGAGACAGAGAGGGAAACATCGATTTGAGAGAGACACACTGCTTGGCTATCCCTTGCACGTGCCCCGACTGGGGCTGCGGATTGAGTCTGCAACCGAGGTACGTCCCCTTGGCCCAGGACCCTTCAGTCTGAGGGCTGACACTCTAACCACTGAGCCAAACCAGCCAGGGTGGCATTACATAATTTTTAAAAGGTCAATCCAAGAAGGAGATATAACAGTAAATATCTATGTGTGCATCACAGGAACACACAATTATATAAAGCAAATAGTCATGGACGTAAGGCAGAAATTAACAGCAATACTACAATAGCTAAGGACTTCAATGTTTCACTTACTTCAATGGATAGTTCATTCAGACAGAAAATTAATAAGAAAATAATGGCCTTAAATAGCACATGAAACCAGTTTAACTTAATAGACATTAATAGAGCATTTCATCCCAAAACTGAAGATTATACATTTTCTCAAGTGCGCATGAAACATTTTGCAGCATAGATCACATACTAGGCCCCAAAACATACCTCGATAAATTCATGAAGATTGAAATTATACCCAGCATATTTTCTGACCACAATGCCATGAAACTAGAAATCAACTAGAGAAAGAAAACTGGAAAAAACACAAATAGGTGGAGATTAAACAGCATTTTTCTAAAGCAGCTGATCAAAGAACCCAAAACCTACCTTGAGACAAATGAAAATGAAAACACAACCTTACAAAATTTATGGTATCCTTACAAAAGCAGTTCTAAGAGGAAAGTTTATAGCTATACAGGCCTATCTCAAGAATCAGGAAAAACCCCAAGTAAACAATCTAAATTTACACATAAACAAACTAGAAAAGGGGAACAAACAAAACCTGAAGTAAGTACAAGAAAGGAAATAATTAAGATCAGAGAGGAAATAAATAAAATAGAAAAAAATCACTTGAAACTAAAAGCTAGTTCTTTGGAAGGATAAATAAAATGGACAAGCCTCTAGCAAAACTTATTAAGCAAAAAAAAGAGATAAAAAACAAAATCAGAAATGAAAGAGGAGAGATTACAACCATATAATACAGAAATATGAAGGATCATTAAAGAATATTATGCTGCCCAGCGAGCGTGGCTCAGCTATTGAGCACTGACCTATGATCCAGGAGATCTAGGATTGATTCTCGGTCAGGGCACACGCCCGGGTTGTGGGCTTGATTCTCAGCACGGGGTATGCAGGACGCAGCTGATCAATGACTCTCTCTTGTCATTGATGTTTCTCTCTCTCTCTCCCTCTCTTCCACTGTCTGAAATCAATAAAAACATATTAAAAAAAAAAATACTGTGCTAGTACACTGCTGGTGGGAATGCAGATTGGTACAGCCACTACGGAAAACAGTATGGAGTATCCTCAAAAAATTAAATATGGAGCTGCTTTTTGAGCCAGTGATCCCACTTCTAGGAATATATCCTATGAAACCCAAAACACAATCAGAAAGAATATATGCACCCCTATGTTAATAACAGTGGAATTTACAATAGCTAAGATCTGGAAACAGCCCAAGTGCCCATTGGTAGATGAGTGGATGAAAAAGCTGTGGTACATTTACATCATGGAATACTATGCAGCTGTTAAAAAGAAAGATCTCTTACCCTTTGAGACAGCATGGAGGGACCTGGAGAATATTACACTAAGCAAAATAAGGCAGTCATAGAAAGACAAGTATTACATCATCTCACTCATCATTGATGTTTCTATGTCTCTATCCCTCTCCCTTCTTCCTCTCTCTGAAATCAATAAAGATATATTAAAAAAAAGAACTATTCATGAAAAGATACTATTACGAAGGAAGGATAAGAGAAGTAGTGGGGAAAAAACAGGTAGAACAATACCAGAGAAACCTATGCGAAAGGAATTTCAAGGAGTAAGTGGTTGACAGAATCACCATCTGCAAAGCGCTCAGGTAATTTAAGTACAAAAATATATTCACTGGACTTAACTATTAATTCAGTTGGATTTAATACAATCAATATATAAAGAATAAACAAAGGGATGTTGAGTGAAGTAATAAAGGCCTAAAAGGATTAACAATGAAAACAAAAGGACCGATTAGGGTGATGGAAGAGGGTGATTTGTAGTGGGGCTATAACTGAAACATGACTGGTCATGAATTGATAATTACTGAAGTTGGGTACATGGGGATTCATTATATTAATGTTTCTACTTTTGTATATGATTGAAATATTCCAAGGAAAAAATAATTTAAAAAAAAATCCTTTCTTACCCCAAAATGAAAAGCCACAGACTGGGAGAAAATATTTGCAATACATATATTGGACAAATGATTTCCATCTAGACGATATAAAGAACTCCTATAATTCAATAAGAGAAAGAAAGACAGCAACCCAGTAGAAAAATGGACAAAATATTTGAACAAGAACTTCAAAAAGGAATTCAAGTGGCCAATCAACATACAGTGAGTCTCAGCCTCATTAGTCATTGGAGAAATGAGAATTAAAATCACAAAGAGATATCTATACATCCACGAGAGTTGTTAAAATGAAAAAACAAAAACAAATCATCGCATCAAACTTAGTAAGAATGTGCAACAAGTAGGACTCAGCATACTACTGAGGAGGGTGAAAATTGGTATACAACCACTTCAGAAAACTGTCAACATCTATCAAAACTGAACTTAGGCATATTAAGTAACCCGGAAATTCCACCCTCAACAGAAATTTGAACCAAAGTCATATGTAAGTATATTCACAGCATCATTATTTTTGATTGCCAAAAGCTGGAAAATTGTGGTATGTTCATATAATGTAACAGGGCACAGTAATGAAAATGAACAAACTACTGCTACATACAATAGAGATGAACCTCACAAACGTAATTTTAAGTGAAACTATATACAAAATACTACCTGCGATGATTCTAAGAGAATCATTCAAAGAGAGACAAAACTATGATTTTAGAAGTTATCATAGAGATTACGCTTGGGGAGGATGGTGGAAGCAGCGACTTATAAAGGCATCAGGGGAGGCTTCTGGGATGTGGCAATTCTGTTTCTTTATCTGGGTGAAGTGTTGACTTTGGGATAAACTAATAATATGCACATTTAAGATGTATATACTTGCCCTGGCTGAGTGGCTCAGTCAGTTGGAACATCACCCCCTACATTAAAAGGTTGTGGGTTCTATTTCTGATCAGGGCACATACCTAGCTTGCAGGTTTGATTCCCAGTTGGGGTGTGTGCAGGAGGCAAATGATTGATGTTTCTTTCTCACACTGATGTTTCTCTCTCTCTCCCTTCCTCTCTCTAGAATCAATAAAAACATATCCTTGGGTGAGGATTTAAAAAAAAAAAATTTAGCCCGGCCGGGCGTGGCTCAGCGGTTAAGCATCGACTTAGGATCCAGGCGATCAGGGTTCGATTCCCCGTCAGGGCACATGCCTGGGTTGCGGGCTGCAGCCAATCAATGACTCTCTCATCATTGATGTTTCTAGCTCTCTCTCTCCCTCTCCTTTCCTCTCTCTGAAATCAATAAAGATATATTTAAAAAAAAAAAATTTATATACTTTCATGGAAATATATTGCCCTTCATTAAAACTTTAACTAGAAGGAAAAAAGAATGTATTTTCCTTAAATGACTGAAAGTGGTTAAAGAAGGTCTGCACAGTCAAGGCACTGTTATCTTTTCCTTGCCCCACTCCTCTCCTTTTTAATTGATTGGCATATGTCATGTTATGGGGCATCAAAAGCCTGTTTAAAAAAAAGCAAAAAAAAGCCTGTTCCACTTCCCACCTTTGGTTTGTCTTATAGAAATAGCATTTCAGAAAACACTAGTACTGCATTCGGACTATGGAATAATTCTCACATAAACAAGCAACATAGTTAATACGTTTTCCTTGGCTAAAAACTGTAAGCTGTTTGAACAATCTCTAGGGCTCTGATACCAGATTCTAAATAAAACGCATATAATTTCCTCAAATGAGTCAGTTAAATACATTTCTCCTTAGAGTTAAAGGAATGTAACTGAATGAATTATTGCAGCCATTTTTAGTCCTTAAAAACTTTGAAAATGTAAAGGGTTGTTTCTCCAGTTTCTGTATAACCCTGTCTGGTGCCTATTATGCTATAAACTGTCTTTTGCTTTGGTCATATTACCTCTCATCCTTTCCATAGCCATGAAAAGACAGCAGAATCTGTAAATCTGCCTTCATTCGATAACAAGAGGAGAATATGTTAGGCTGAAGTAGAAAACTGCTCTCGTCTTCTGTTCCTTGCTTTGGAGATATTCAGGGTAATGGAATGAGTTTGGAGCTGAACTCATGAGGATGGTCTTTAATGCCTTCCAGTTCACAGGTTTCTCTCTAAATAAAAATACTGGTTAAATATGTATCAGTTTGACGAATAAATACATTTATTTACATTTCAAAGCAAGCAGGACTAGCTTTTTCAACAGATAAACTCCTGATTCATTCTTTCCCAAAGGTGATGATAGGGAAAATGTCCAACTAAGTGTCCAAATCTTGGCTTTTGTCACCTGCTGTTGCTACATTGCCAGTTAACGGCATGCTTTTCTGTGGATCCTGGCAGGTGGACTGTTTATAGACTTTTGCAAATGTACCATGCTTCTTGTTAGATGATGAGTGTGCCAATTCAGTCATAACAGGGACATCGACAATATAAATCAAGGCAGAAGATTGGAGAAAGCGGCCTTCGTTTCTGACACTTAGATTCTATTACTTTAAACAGGAAAGAACTATTCTTTTTTTTCTCATCAAACAAAATGAGGTGTTTTAAAGCAAAGTAAAGCAATAGACATCAAAATTGGTCACAGTCCACCACGTTTAATACTAAAAAATAATTTGAACAATACTGTTTTAAAAGCCCAAGATATTGCTGTGTTTGGCATTTTAAGAGGTGTCTCTTACACAAGCCTCTGGCAACTAAGCCAAGAGTCAGCTTGAGGTATTTTGTTCCAGAAACCTGTTGTTTTAGCTACTTGGCTCAGGAATTATGTAAAACTAAATGGAGAGCATTTAAACAATAAAAACAGAAGCAGCCCTGAAAATATCAGTTCTAATTTCACTTTTGCTGTGTCTGAAGCCCTACTATGTCTTAGTGAAATGACTTCACAAAACTCCAAATAAGTTACCCTATGTGGAAACATGTCACCAGACTCTGCTTTATCAACAAATAGACAATGGTCTCGAAGTACATTACCAAATGAAAAGAGCACAGAATTTTATTAACAGTCGTGACACTGACTAGATATACAGCGTGTATGAAAGTCATTTTTCTAATATACAACTGATGGCATGGTTTATGGCAAAACAAGAAAGACTGTTAGGCATTAATCTTTTATAAGGGAGACAAAGAACAAGATTTCTGTCCCCCTAAATGGGTTTTCCAAGAAACAGAAACTTTTCACTTTGTTAAAACGTTTTAAAGTTAACAATTTTGAATATCATAAAATGAATTTTCCTGACTTCTCGTGCAAATAGTTCTGGTAAAATGATTTTCGTGATGACACAGAGTTATTGTTGGCAAGACAGTGATATCCTCTCAGGAAATTATTTGCCATTGCACTCCTTGGCCACAAACTACTGGTTTTTGTTTTGGTCTTTTTTTTCCCCTGCCCCTAATACTTCTACCCCTTACTACCCAACTATTGTAACAATACCTTCTTTGCCTGGCTTGCCTTTAGCAGGCTCCATCCCTACTCCATAGTCTCTTTACAGGAAGTTTCTGTTCTATAGACTAGGAAGCTAGATCACCAAGCCCGTAAGAATAAATTTTCTCCGAGTAAGCATCTGCATGGCTCTTCATGCTTTTAAGAAAATATTAGGTGCCCATCAACTGATGAATGGATGAAGAACACATAGTATCCATCTATCTATGTATATATAAAACCGAATTATTCACCAATGAGAAAGGAGAAAATCTTGCCATCTGTGACAACATGCATGGGCCTTGAGGTTAAGTAAAATAAGTCAGACGGAGAAAGACAAAACTGTATGGTATCACTTCTATGTGAATCCAAAGGCAGAAATGGAGAGATGGTCAAAGAGAACACACTCCCAGTTAGAAGATGAATAAATTTGGGGGATGTAAGGCACAGCATTGTAACTGTAGTTAACAATATTGTATTGTATACCTGAAAGTTGCTAAGAGAGTAGATCTTAAATGTTCTTGGCATAAAAAAAGAGAAAGAAATGGTAATTATGTGACATGATGAAGGTGTGATTACAGTGGTAATCACATTCCAATATATAAATGTATCAAATCAACACACTGTATACCTTCAACTTATACAATGCTGTATTTCAGTTATAGCTCCATAAAGTTTGGAAAAGCAAAAATAAACAACAAACAAAAAAAGAAACAAAAAGAAGAAAACACTAGTGCCTGAACTTCAAAATCTCTTTGAGTGCCTTTCTATTTTCAAGCTTACTTTTGCTCTTCATTATTAAATATGCTATAAATTCAGTTAGGTATCCTCTGTCAACACTAAGACTGTATTTTAAAACCAACTGTAAATAAGAATATTCAAGCATCAGTTGTTTAATATATATCCCATCATGCACATAAACTAAGAGAGCTTGACAATACAAGTATGCAATTTAGCACCAGCAAAAAAGATAACATAATTTTGACAAAAGGCATTTTCCTACAGTTGTCTTTTCCACAAACACACTTCTAACAAAAATATGGTAGAAAGAGCCCTGAGCAAGACAGAATCCTATCCAGAGACTACAAAGAGGCTCCCATCAGCTTTGATTTGCTGATACTATCTTCTAAAAAAAACTTGAGTATCTTTAGGTGGAGCACACACACTGTTGCCCCCACCACTCCTTACTCAAATTGTTTCCCGGGGCTCTGAAGACATTCAAACTTGAAAGCTGTGTCCTAGTCACATCTTTAACTATCTTGGTTGTCCTGAGTTCTGATCATCTACTTAGTGGGAATGCTTTCTGTTCTACCTGTTGCACAGGGATATTAGGAAGTAAAATGATCGGCTATCTATAAAACAATAAAAACTTTTGGTGAGAAGATAGTATTAAAAAAAAATAAGCAAAGAAATTACCTAAATTGATCATAAATCAATATACTTAAATGACCGACAATAAAGAACTAGAATGGTTAAAGCACAGATGATTTAAAAACATAATTTTAACAATTAAATTTCCATTTTTTTAGTCTAAATTTTTCATCAGACTCAACAGCAAAAAGGACCCAACACTTCACCTGTCACTACCTTTTGCCCCTTTGTACGAGTTTTAAGGAATAATACATAAAATGGCCAAGGGGAAAAATGTGGGAGCAAGGAGAAAGATAACATGAGTAATCTTCCAGGCTCTGAAATAATCTAAAGAAGAGATGAAAAGAAGTATGTGACTACAGGGGTGAAAAATTAAAATTTTCGTCTTGGAGCAGGACAAAAATATCAGTATTTTTGTCACTACAAATGAGTACTAAAAATATCATCTCTTGTTTTATCTTTTCTACACTACACTACTTACCTACATTACTAGATGGGTGGTAAAAAATAAAATAAAATAAATTTAAAATATTCAAGCCACCAATTTACTCACTGAATATCTAATATGTTACGGATATAACAGATTATAGCATTACTCCTGCCTTCAGGGAGCTTATCCTTAAAGAAACAAAAGATTCACATAAGAAATAGACAGGAAAAGCTCCTGAGCTGAACAATAATGTGTCCTACTGTTAGTTAACCATGGACTTCAGTAACTACAAAACCATACTTGGAATGTGTAGTTCACTAAATTCAATTGCTCTAAGAATTCCAACTTTCTTTTAAAACATAAAGTTTAGAGTCTGTCAACCCTGAATATTTCCTTCAATTCTCCACCTCCAGGAAAAACCTGATAAAAGCATTACTTGCTATGCTTAACAATTAAGGGATGAGTCAAGCTTCCCTGGAGGCCTGAACCTCTGGCAATTGTTTTCTCTGTGACCTCATTGTAACATTTTCATTGGACATTTAACATTCAAAAGGTATTATCTCTACTTTAGGCCACGACTGTGGATATTTAGATGAATAAAACCCAGTTCCTACCTTAAGGGAGTTCACCCAAATAAAAAAGATGCATGCAGTTTTAATACAACATGGCTAAGTATGACAGACATGTACAAGGTATTCCTGGGATATAAGAAGGGCACACACACCAGGAGAGGGCAAGGTTTCTCCAATTTAGAAGGGCACAGATCAGTTTGCTCCATTGTTGGTGATGCTAAATTTGATCACAAGGTGACAGTTGCTCAAATTTTAACTGTAAAGGTATCTTTGTCTTTTTATAAGCCTGTTGGGGAACAAGAAGATGGGTAGGAAGGTGTCAAGTTTCTGGAGAAAGTGGGATCTAGTCAGGCAAAGCAGAGAGGAAGGAGTGAGAATACCAGGCAGAAGGGATATAGCAAAGCACCAAGCTGGTGAAAACTAGAGCATGGCCCTGGAGTGACAAGCAATTTCCCAGGAAGTCTAAGATGTGGGCCATTAACAGATTACAAAGGGCCTTGAAAGCTAGTGTTAAGGAGATTGGTTTACCTTCTAGGTTAGTAGTCTCCAAAGTGTGGTGTGCCCAGAGATGAAAGAGAAATTTTAATACCCTTTTAAAATGTCTATACTTATGTGTAAATTTCATAAAGGACACTATTATATGTATACATATATGACCTACTAACTGAAATCAGGACCATGAGAGGACTGGAGGTGTGGAGAAAATGGAAAGCTCTTTTAGACTTACTAAGTACTTAAAAACATCCAGGAAGAGCTGTCCGGCAGATAGCTGTATAAAAACTGAAGATCTGGGACATCCATTGAATACATGAGAGAAGAGAGCAGTGGATCAGTGGTGGTACTCTGGGAAACACTAACATTTACAATAACATGATTACTTTTTTCAAAAGGAAAATCAGAGCACAAGGAGCAGTGTTTGCCTTTTGAAAAAATTTAAAAAGTTCCCACATATTAATATAAGGTAACTGCTAGTCCTTACTATTTCCATTAGTATATGAAAATGAGGCTGAGTGCACCATGAAGAAAAGAAATATTTCTATTAGTGACCCCACAACAATCCAGAATGAAAATTTTTTGTTTTGGGGAGCGATCAATAAAAGTCCACCATGAAACTTGGGCTTCTGAAGAAACGGCTTGATTTACAGGGCTGGGCCAGGCAAACTGCAAGGTGAGCCTGAAACACCTTGCATCAAAAAGCAAGGAAGTGCTTCAAGATTGAAAGGGACATGCCAATAGGACGTAAGAGCTGGCTTAAGAGGGGCTTTCACCAAATTTGGGATGATTTGTGCATCACAAATAATAATGCATTTTGACACGTCAAATAAAAAAAGAATCTGAGTCCACAGTGATATTTAAAAGCGCAAGGGAAAGAAAGGTTTTAAATGGAAAGTTCTTCACACACACAAAAATGCCAGCTAGTAAATGTAAAATAAAGGATGAAATGAGAAAGTCCCCACATTACAACTCCTGTTTAATAACTGATCCAGGTTAACAAGCATCAATGGATATTAAAACCAATGAATTAAAGGTTATTGACAAACAAGATATTTACATGGCCTCACAGGTTCTTTCTTAATTATAAAGTGAGACAGACAGACATCACGTGCCTCCTGACATCAAGCAAATGCGAAGCACATTTAACGTAGGCAAAATCTTTAACTTACATTTAATTGTGAAGAAACATTCAGACAAATCCACAATGTGGAACATTCTATAAGCCAACTAGTCAGTACTTTTCAAAAATGTTAGTATTAGCCCTGGCAGGCTTGGCTCAGTGGTTGAGCATTGACGCCATGAACCAGATCACAGTTCAATTTCCAGACAGGGCACATGCCCGGGTTTCAGGCTCAATCCCCAGTGGGGGGTGTACAGGAGGCAGCCCATCAGTGACTCTCATCATTAATATTTCTATCTCTCTCTCCCTTTTCCTTTCTCTCTCTGAAATCAATAAAAAACCATATAAAAATTTTAAAAAAGTATTAGTTAAGACATAAAAAAATTAAAAATAAGTTTTAAAAAAGGCAGAGGTACTGCTCTAGAGGAAAGAATGAAATGGAAGGAGACTAAACTCAATGTATAAACCTTGCCTGAGTTCACAAAAACAAATAAAGATACAAAAAATATTTTGGGAGTAATTGGGGAGTATAGATTATGTATTAGATATTATTGAATCAATGTTAAATTTGTTGGGTATGATAATGGTATGGTGTTATGTAAAAAAAAATAGCCCTTGGGAGATACGTGGTGATATGTTTAGCAGTAAAGCATCATGAAGACTGAAATTTATTTTCAAAGGGATTAGGAAAAGGAAAAACTACCAGAGAAAAGTAAGAAAAAAGATAAATATATATATACAGGACAGAAAGCAAATGCAAAGAATGTAAATGCTTGCCTGGCCAGGTGTGGCTCAGCGGTTGAGTGTCAACCAAGGATCTAGGAGATCGAGGTTCGATTCCTGGTTCGATGCCTGCGTTGCGGGCTAGATCCCCAGTTGAGGGTGTGCAGAAGGCAGCCGATCAATGACTCGCTCATCATTGATGTTTCTCTCTCTCTCCCTCTCCTTTCCGCTCTCTGAAATCAATAAAGATATATTTTTTTTAAAAAAGAATGTAAATGCTTGGTGAAGTAGATAAATGAATGTTCATAGTATTGTGTTTCCAACATCTCTATAGTTTTGAAATTTTTCAAAATAAAAAGCCAAGAAAAAGATATAAAATAAACTATATGTGTCTAATTGCTATAGTTGATTTTATTTATATGAATATGTAAATACTCATAAATTATTTAACACTTTAAAAAAGCCCACCATAAAATTCCTTCCCATTAATGCTAACCAACTTAAAAGATAGACTAATGTCACCTCTGGCCACTGTAAGCAACATAATTTTTGTCTTTTTTACCCCTCCCCTATGAGTCAAGAATCATGTTTGACTTATCTGTGAAACTAACAAATCAATAAAACACCTATAGAATTCAGACACTTTATCAAAAACAATTTAACATTGGAAAGGCTGTAATCTTCTGGTTTTAAAATAATTTATTTCATAGATCTGTTTTAATTTCATGTCTCAGAGCATACATTATTTAACCAAGAGATGCTGGACAGAGATTGTAAAAAGGGAGGAAACATTTAGGATAAGAAACTGCCTCAATTCCATTAGAATTTGATCCTACTTTATAAAGTCCTGCTAGGATAAATTTCTATCATACTTCTTTTGTGCTTACAAAAAACATTAACTTGTCAATTGCCAATGTTGTAAATAAAAATCTTTACAATTAAGTATGCATTCAATTGACACAAGGCAACCAAATAATTGTCATCAACATTAGCATAATGTGTATTTCCTGTCACTGCACTAACATTAAACTAAACTTCAAACCACAAAAACATTGTGACTAACATTAAAAAGGCAAGCTGAGGATACTCAAAGCTTATAAAGAACAAATTGCACATGGTTAAGATAGGACATCATTGGACAAGGGCTGATGCTGTGCATATGGCTGCTTTTTTTTATAAGAAGGCCACCGGCAAACAGGGCAACAGTGTCGGCCCCCAGCCAACCACATCGCAATGCAATTCTGATGGAACACATGACCACAAGGCAACCCCATTAGCAAACATCCATTTTCAAAATTCTCTAGACAAACAACACATTCAGTACAGTGCAGCATATCAGCAGGCCAAGTTAACCAATCAGGCTCCATATCTTCATTAGTGTTATATGACCCATATGACCTCCCCTTCCTTTCAAATAGGCTCGTCTGACAATAATTATTGGCACATGAACAAGCCTCAGCACCACAGTGACTTGCTCTTCCTAGAGAATTGTGATCTATGCTTTGTTTATCTTCAAATACTTCCTTCTCACTGCTAAAAGTGTCTGTGCTCTCGAAGTCCGAGTCATTTTCAGTATCATGAGAACCCTCCGACATTTCCTCTTCAGACTGGATTCCCAGACACTTAAATTGCCACATTGGCAAGTTCTTTATATAATCAGTTGGTATCAAAGGGTGAAGCCAAAGGTCAGGGAAAGCTAATCTCTCCAAGTATAAGTCAGGGTCTTCATCCCAATCAGATTCCACAGGGAAGTTCTGAAAAGAAGCAATCGGGTGGAAGAGGTAGCTGGTGTACCAGTCCCACAGACTTGATAACCACTCTAAGTTATTGGCATTGACTTCATCATTGTTGTTGTTGCGACGTCTCTTCTTCTCGAAATAATCAATTAGTAAACCATGTCCAAGGTATGTACTGAGAAATAGGGCTGGGTGTGAAGAATAAAACATCCAGTCCGCTCTTACCCATGAAGCCAGTGTGGTCGTATTGGAGTATCTCAACAATTTTAAGCTATATTCATAAAAGCTATCTAAGTAAGGGAGCTGTAAAAAGCCCAACACTGGTAGCCAGGAAATAATTAATAGAGAATTATACGTTCCTAAAGTGCTTATGAGAACCACAAATCTCTTTATGGTCGCTCCTTGTGTGATAAATAAGTCCATCCAAGCCATAAGATTAACTAGAACCAAGCTCAAAACAAACAAATCGTTTACTTCAGGTTGTAATGAGCGCAAAAATGAATCCATGGCCTGAAGGGATATAAATTCACCTGTGTGATTTCCGTATCTGTAAATTCCTTCAGGAGTTCTAAGTATGTATGATGGCATGTTATATACACCAATATCTGTCATATAACTCCTGTTGTCCCAATTTTCCACATTAACAAAAATAAACTCAACTCTTCCAGTAAACTTTATACTTAGTGCAGAGAAGAAAGCTGGGGGTTGGTCAAGGTTTGCAAACAGGTATATTTTTACCCAATACTGATCACTTTTATTCCATTCTTCTTTTAAATGTTCAGCATTATAAATGGTTTTGATCCGAGAAGCTGCGTGAGTAGTTATCCACTTAAAAATGTGCTCTACTTCAGTCTTGCGCCCACTGTATTCTTTAAGCATGACCTTCCCTTTAGAAGTACTTGTTTGTGGAACAGACATGATGAGTGTGGATCGTACCCAGCCTCTTCTCTTGCAGTATCTGTAAGAGAGTGAACGGTAAGTAAGTAGCTATGCTGCTGGATAAGCCGGCTTGCTCATCCTCACTGTTGTGCAATCTGTCTCCCCCTGAAAAGTTTCTTTAGTATTTGAAAGATACCCTCTCCCCCAAACCAAATAACCTCTACAAAATCAAAAGTAGTACCAGTATCTTGCAGTTTGACAAGAATTTGAAAAGCAAGCTCTTTTTTTTTGTTTTAGCTCTCTCTTTTAAAGAAAAGTGTAGCTTGAAAAGTCAAGGGAATCAGTAAATCAGCATCTTTTATGAACTTACTACTGTATTGGTGTTGATAAGATCCAAAAGATAATAGAAAAATAATTCCTGCTTACCAGGAATTTAAAATCCTATTAAGGAAACAAAACAAATACAAAACTGTATATATTCCATTACTAAATAATGTTAAGTTCAAAAAAGGGAGTATCATTGGAAGTTTGAACTGGTAAAGACTTCATGAAAGGTTTGGGAACTAAACTAGGTCTTAGAGAACAGTTAGATTCAGATGAGCAAAGAAGAGAGAAGGAAACAGATTATCCTATACCCTGAGTCCCTGACTTGAATGCAAGCTCTCTGATAATAGGGGCCAAGCTGCGCCCATTTATTAACCAAACACCCACCACAATGCCTGATGCACACAGATAGTTAGAAATTAATGTGCACAAAAGCTCATCTAGAAAATAGCAAGTTCCATATTGTTCTGTAGTCTCTCATCTCTTTAATGAAGACCATGAAGAGGAGTTATTTAACACAGAGGAAACAAAAACAGTAAGTTTTCAGATTAAGAAGGGATTCAGTCCAACGATGATCCCATTTTATAACAGAGTAAGTACAGAAGAATTATCTAAAATTATTATTTTAAAAATATATCTTTATTGATTTGAGAGAGAGGAAAGGAGAGGGAGAGAGATAGAAACATCAATGATGAGTCATTGATCGGCTGCCTCCTGTACGCCCCCGACTGGGGATCGAGCCCGCAACCCTGGGATGTGCCCCGACCAGGAATCGAACCCTGATCACCTGGATCCTAGGTCGACTCTCAACTGCTGAGCCATGCCCGGCCAGGCTAAAATTAAATCATTTGATCAGATTTAGCCAGTAGTGTCATGATTCCAATCCTTTTGGAAATGCACTGATTCTTACTATATTTGTGACAGCCCTCTCCCCATAAAAAAAACTAGATGATGAATGAAAGGGAATACTGAAAAATAAAAATAGCTATTGTATTATAGTGCTGAGATTATAAATGAAATAGTTCTTTTTAAAAAAAGTATACATATATTTTCCCCAAAAAAACCTACCCTGTGGAATTTTATGCTATGTAAATCTACCTGAATGAAGTTGGGGGTGGAGGGAAATCTACCCTGTGGATTTTTTTTTTTTTTTTTTTTTGAGTACAAACAACTCTCTGTTGATACATTTTGTTTGTTACAGATTTGTAAATGGATGACAATAAATAAAGACATGTTCTGTCATAAAGACAAGGTTAGTAATGACTCTGGGAAACGATCTGTGTGACTCAGAATCACAAATCACAACTCAGCTTCTTGTTGAGTTGATTCACTTCCTTAACAAGATAAGATTCCAATGAAATAAATATTGCTTTAACTGAAATGGTTTTAGAATTATATATCCTAAAAAAGAAAATATTTTCTATCCCTTAACAATGTATTCATTTAATGCAAAATAACTCATTGATATTAATTCTATTTTTACTCCCCCCAAATCAACAAGTTAAATATATATACACAGATAACTGCCTTATTTACATCTTAAAATCTTTAAATAGATTTAATTTTTTTAATTGCATATGAAACTTATGATGACACATTTCTACTCTTGGTCATTCTTTTTATCTTTGAAACCACTTCAGAGAACTGGCTTCTGATTTGTGTAATAAATTGAATGACAGTCTTTCTAATAGAAAACCTTAGTCTATAAAACAGACAGTTTTAGTGTGTAGTATTTCTTCATGTAAGAAAACAAATATACTATGTACTTTCTTTTCAGTTCAGAGCTAAGTGATAGTTTTAAAATTTATCACTACAGATGAAAAAGTAATTCTGTATGTTATCATGTATCTTTCAAATTAAATCATGTTTCCAGACTTGAGAAAAAGTCTAATACTTATAAAACACCAGGCTACTAATATATATTTACATGCTGTTCTAAAGAAATCCAATATACAAATAAAGTATATTAATTTAAGCCTTACTGCTGAACAGAAATAAAGGCTAATGTACATATTATTTTTTAAGAATGGCTACCATCAACAAATCAACACATCAACAAATGACATGTGCTGGTGAGGATGTGGAGAAAGGGGATCCCTAGTACAGTCTGGGAATGCAGACTGGTGCAGCCACTATGGAAAACAGTATGGAGGTTCCTCAAAAAATTAAAAATGGAGCTCCCTTTTGACCCAGTGATCTCACTTCTAGGAATATATCCTAAGAATCCTGAAACACTAATCAGAAAGAATATATGCACCCCTATGTTCACAGCAGTGCAATTTACAATCGTTAAGATCTGGAAACAGCCCAAGTGCACATCAGTAGATGAGTGGATGAAAAAGCCGTGGGACATTTACACCATGGAGTACTACAGAGCTGTAAAGAAGGAGGATCTCATACCCTTTGGGACAGTATGAAAGAACCTGGAGAATATTATGCTAAGCAAAATAAGCCAGGCAGAGAAAGACAAACATCACATGATCTCACTTATATGTGGAATATAAAGAACTTAATAAACTGATGGAAAGAAATGATTCAATGACATGGAAGCATGGATCAGACTGATGAATGTGAGAGGGATGGAGGAGGGTGAGAGATTAACCAAAGAACTTATATGTATAATCCAAGGACACAGACAATGGTATGGTGAGGGACTGGGGAGGCAGGTGGGGTGGTGTGGAAGGGGTCAATGAGAAGAAAAAGGGACATCTGTAATATTTTGAAAAGAAGAAAAAACAAAAACAAAAAAACTAAAAAAAAAAATTATGCTATATTACCTTTTATCTATATAAAAACTTTTACTTCCAATTTTAAAAAAGCTTTTTAAAGTTCTGAATAAATTCAGTAACAGTACCATGAAAATATTTTCTAGTTTTTAAATCATCTGAGATTTCTTAGAGAATTTGAAGACTAAAAATAATAGAAAACATGGCTTGTGAGTTTTGGTACTCCAGTTTCTGGTGCGGCATGCTATATTTAAAAAGAAATCTTGGTATTCTGATTATATAATGTTATTTCTTCAGATGAAGTCATTGGCCTCCTTGGCCTTCCTGGTTCTTCCTCCAATCTCTACTTCCCTGCTTATTCCATGGGCCCACATCCCTGTTTACCACTCAGCTTCCTGCAATTCCAATGTCCTCCACCGGCTCCTTACTACCCCAGATCTCTCCACCACCACCTCCCAAGGTATAAACCCACTTAATTTTCTATTTTCTCCAAAAAAAAAAAAAAAAAAAAAGAGCAGAGAATAGACCCATAAGGTGCTGCCATCTGAGCTAGATCGCTTGTTTGGGGAATGAGAGGAACTATATGGCCAAGTAAGCTGGATACTCAGGTAAAAAATTAAAACTCCTGCCATGGATGGAGTCAGATGATGCCCAGAAGCAGTGGTCCTGAATAGTCTTATGGGGATTGAAAAGGTTGAGAAAGTACTGCTGTACAATGGGACAGGCACACTGAAGGAGGCTGTTCTGGAGGCCAGCCAGAGAAGGAACTGCAGTAAAGAACGCAACACAGACAGTGGAGTAGAGTGTTTTGGTGTTTTTAAAAATCCAAAATAAAAATGATGATCAATTATTCAAAATATGCTACTCAGTAATATATTCTTGCTGAGTAACACTATTCCCTGGCCAGTTCTTCTATTTTATTCTTCTACATTTCCATAATCCTCAAAAGAAGAAAAAAATAACCCTAAGCAGAGCTCCCATAGCAAGAACAGTTCTTACTCTAGTTGGAAGACTTTCCAAATAAAAGGAAATGTGAACATGACAACATCGAAACCGATACAACTAACTGTGCATCAAAATCTTTATCTTTATGCCCAGCTGGCATGGCTCAGCGGTTGAGCATCGACCTATGATCCAGAAGATCAAGGTTCAGTTCCTGGTCAGGGCACACGCCCGGGGTTGTGGGCTCCATCCCCAGTAGGGGGAGTGCAGGGTGCAGCCGATAAATGACTCTCATCATTGATGTTTCTATTGCTCTCTCTCCCTTTCTCTCTCTGAAATCAATATATATTTTTTAAAAAATCTTCATCTTTATAAAAGTTATTAAGATAAAGTAAAAGTGTTTTTAATAACAAAAAAATTATAGCTGTGATTAACAAAAACACAAAACACTGCTCAAAAATATCTCTTCCATCATAAGAGGTACGATTATTTGAAGATGAAGGATTTAGAGGAAAATATATGGAGGTAGCTTATATGTATCTTCATCATTCCTTAGCTAGTATAGAATCAAAAAGAGTTTTTCCAAAAGAAGCTAGAAATATTGGGAATAAAATCCACTGACCTCAATTATGTTTCTTATATATTTAGCTTTGTAAGATTATACCACACACAAAAAAAGATTACACCAAAAAAAATCAAATATTACTACTTCCCTCAGGTTCTCATGCTTAATAGATTATCTTCATTCTGTGTTGTGCTTACTTTATTTTTGAACTCTTTATTAATGTTATCAAACAACTTATACTAAGCTGTAATACATGTTTAACCTTTACATTTCTTTAAATTTGTTTTTACTTGATATTTTCTAATATATTTGTAAGTTGCTGTGTTTGAAATGTATTATTTAGTTCGATTTTTAAAAAAATCAATTCTGAATATTTTTCTTTTTTCTTTTTTTTAAAAAAATATATCTTTATTGACTTCAGGGAGAGGAAAGGAGAGGGAGAGAGAGATAGAAACATCAATGATGAGAGAGTCATTGATCAGATGCAGCCCACAACCCGGGCATGTGCCCTGACTGGGAATCGAACCCTGATCACCTGGATCCTAGGTCAATGCTCAACCGCTGAGCCATGCCCAGCCAGGCTGAATATTTTTCAATAAAATGCTGACTTCTGGCATAATCCAAAAAAAGTATAAAAATACCATTACTATTATTTGTTCTGATATTGCAATCACCAGCAGGGTAAAAAAGATCTTTCACTTAGATTCTGGGAATGATGAGACTAGACCAAATGCAATTGTTTTTGGTAAACAAAGGACAGAAATAAGAATGACTTCCTTTTCATAAGAACATTAGCACTTAGACTATCTTGAACATTTCAACAAGACACTGGAATATGATCAAGGTTCTGTGGTTAAGAAGAGTTAGGAGCTCTGTGGGTAGATGAGACTAAATATGAGTTAGGAGATACAAGAACTTCCCCTCTGATCCCCAACCCTTAGGGAGTCCTGCCGCAACAGCTCTCACCCTACATTACAGTGAGCAAAAACGAGGAGAGTAAGGAGAACAGAAGCACATGTGGGCCTAAAGTAGAAAAGCAGGGAAACCAGAGGTGTAGCAGGGGTGTAGGAAGGTTCCTACAGTCAACAGCTTTCCCAACTGTGGACATATATAGGGTATATAGGTAAGTCAGGCATATCTATCTACAGTAGAAATTACCTAATGTTGTGGGGCTTTCTACAATTATATCATATGCCCCCTCCTAAGCACTAAATAAAATATGCTATAGATGCTAATCTTTTATTAAATATTTGATGAATAAATGAATAGATGAATTTAAGTTCTAACTTGGTGACACTAGAAACTGAAAAAAAAAAGCATTGTAAAGAACAAATAATGGAATAATAAAACAAGAAATCATTTGACAGAAAACTGGAGATGACAAAAAGACAAACAAAAATGTCTACAAGGATTCTTGCCTGAGAAAACAGGAAAAACAAACAATAAAAGACAGAAAAGGGAAGGCAGAAAGGGTACATGGTTTATTAAAAAGAGGATGAATCTGAATTCTGGCACTAGGTTTAGGGAACAGGATGTATTAGGGATACTTGTAGGGCAGATTAAAATGCACGTCAAAATGCAAACCAGAGATCAGGATTATGGAAGATTTAGGTCAGCACAAAGGTGTTACCTAAAGCCATAAATGTGAAGTCTCTCTGGGAAAGAAAAGTGAAACAAAAAGGACTGAAGACATACAATTAAGAGTCACCCCTACTAGAAAGAACACGGAAGAACCAGATAGAGAGAAAAAAAATTCAGAAAGAAAGTAAGAAACTGCCAGTTTATCAAAAACTATTAATCAAGCACCTGCGTACCTAATAGCGGAACTAACTTTCATTTTAAAGAGGCTTCTAATATCACTGTCTTTATTTTTAAAAATTCTGGTCAGAACTCAGATTCTAAGAAATGCCTGTCAACTTACCTGGGGTCACTGGAACAGTTAAAAGTGCCTGTCCGTATTCCAAACCTGGACACCTTCTTCACCATTTTCTCCCAGTGGATTTTACCCACCAAAGGACTTCTGTCATTTGCTATGACCTACTCCCCCCAAAAGAAAAACAGAAACTTTAATTACTTAAAATAGAGTCAACCCAACCAATTATAATATAACTTCACTTAAAAAAAAAAAAAAGATAATCTGTTCCTAGTTCTTCTTTACTATATCATCATATTGTCATTGCAATTCTTATAGAATGAACAACTGTCCAATTGGAAATGGAAAAGACTTAAAATACTTAATACAGTACATTCAACTCCCACACTCTGTGGCAGTTACACAGAAGGGGAGTCAAAGCCCTTTTAAAAAGCTATCCATATCCCTTCTCCACCATGTGGCCTGTCCTCTAGAATTAAGTTACACAGGTTTAAGAAAATGGCCCTTGGAGTCATTTCTCTGCTCTGAAAATTATAAAAAAACACCCTCAAAGTTTAAGTTAAAATGATCACATGTGGGTTTGATGAGTTCAAATTTCACTTTTTAAGAAGTATAATATGGAGCCAAGAGTCAAACGTATGTTTTATATTAAACTATGCTTTGACTAAAATCAATACTATTGCTTCTACGGTCCTTTTATAAAAATCATGAAAGGTTCTAACATATAAAAAGAATTACCACAATGAATTCTACATTTTTGAACTTCTACTTCAAATTTGCAAATACCTTTCAAACATGAACACAATTAGGATTGGGAGAGGAAAAATATTTTTTTAAAAAGAAAAACAAAAAAACTAAATTAACAAGTAAATTAATCTTCAAATTATGTAATGACTTGTTTTTTAGACTTTCTAATAGTTAACACCTTTTCCCTTTATTCCATAATCTTCCTGCTTTGAATGAAGGCAGAATTTCAAGATACCAGTAAAAAACAAAAATTAAAAAAAAACAAAATATATATATATATATATATATATATATATATATATATATATATATATATATATAAAATAAAAACACAGCCCTAGAAGGGTGGTTCAGTTGGTTGGCGCATCGTCCTGTACACCAAAACACACACACCACATTGTGGGTTTGATTCCCAATCAGGGCACATATCTAGGTTCTGAGTTTGATCCCTGGTTGGGGCAGGTATGAGAGAAAACTGATTGATATTTCTCTCTCTCCCCCCCTTCCTCTCTCTCTAAAAATCAATAAAAACATATCCTCGAGTGAGGATTAAAAAAACGATAAACAAAAACAACTAAATGGGAACTTAAAGGAAAGCCAAAAAATGTCTCCATCAAAACATCTGTTTATTTTAAGCTCAGGGTGTACATATGCCAAGTTGTTTTTTTTCATGAATGCTATATTACTAGTACTATTTAATTCAAAATTACAACACAATACTCTGAGGGCCTCTAATCTTTCTGGAAGGAAGGGCTATTTTCATGTTCACAAAGCCTCCAGGAAGTGAAATTCCAGGGGTGTGAAATGAATGCCAACAGTCAACTCCCAGAGAGAGGTGGGAGATGGTACAGCTACCTCATCTGTGGCCCCTCTGCTGGAAGTCTAACAAATTTCAAGGGCAACATGAGGAGAGCGAGCGCATGGTAGTGACAAATAACACATAATGTGCCTACAGTCCAGTAATATCATGTACCATTGATATTATCATCCTCATGTCTACAGATACATACGTAATATTTTGTAACATAACTTTGATGCTTAATAAATACACATACACAACTTAAGGCATAAACAAATGGCTTTGTTAGTACTTTTTAGTGACAATAAATGGCCTTATTTAAGGAGACACAAGTCATTATTCAAATGCTGTGATGGCTGAAGGAACCAGAAAAAGGGCAATTTGAGGACATGGTCTTCGTAGATGAAAGCTCTTTCTGAGTAGGTTCACATAAGTTACACATAAGTTCCTAGCTTTCACATTTTTCCATGGTCCAAAGGTGCTGTATAAATTTTACTTGAAGAATAAGGGAGTCTAACCAGGCGTGGCTGAGCGGTTGAACATTGACCTAGGATCCAGGAGATCACGGTTTGATTCCTGGTCAGGGCACATGCCCAGGTTGCCGGCTCAATCTCCAGTAGGGGGTGTGCAGGAGGCAGCCGACCAATGACTCTTTCACCACTGATGTTTCTCTCCCTCCCCTCTCCCTTCCTCTCTCTGAAATCAATAAAGATATATTAAAAAAAAAAAAAGAAGAAAAAAAGAAAAAGAAGGGAGATCGAGCAAGACAAAGCATTTCTTTTCCTTTTTTCCTACCACTCAAGAGTCAATGTAGTGGTTCTTCTTTCCGTCAAGTAATCAAAGAAATCTTGAACTTATTCTTCAGATCACTCAGGGTTAAGAAGTCTCTGTGCAGTCATATCACCACACTCCCTGTTTTGCCTTCCTTTTAAAAGAACTCCCTTGCACTCCCATTTCCTAATCAAGCCTGCAAATAACAAACATTTTCAGGTCTGTGTTTAAAATGACACTGAGTTAAGGGATTAATCAAGAGGTTGTCTGAATCAATATAAGGTTTGGCCCTAAGTATAGGGGTATCTTCCAGTGAAGATGCTGATCACTGCACAGGTACCTTTCAGACTTATAAGAGCTCCAGTGCTAGGAAAGGAAGTAGGAATGACAGGTGGTTGTTCCCAGGCACAAGAGAAGTGTATGAAGAGAGGTGGGAACACCCCTGAGGCAAGTACATGACAATGTTTAACCCCAGGGCCTTATTTATTCAGCAAGCTGGTCCAACACATGCTTTTGAAAAGTTTAATGATTCCTGACTGAGAGTCACACAAAAATGAAAAATCCCCTAGGCTTTGCATGAAAGCATTTTTATTTGACTCTATGGTTATGTTTATGCAATTAGAAGTTATTTTGTATAATGTCCTAAATAGTTATATTATTCAACTAAAGGTTTAGCATAAATGAAATTTGGTGGAGGCTGAATTAACCCACCACTAAAAATCTTCACAAAATAACTCACCTGGCTGAGTCACATGGCACAACAAAATAAGCCTATTACTACTGTGTCACACCAGTAAGAGTTCCCAACTATAGCTCATACCCAAAAGTACGCACAATGATTCTGAGAAGCACTCACACTGCTGGTCTTATTAAGAGGGGAAGCATATTTCTTGGCAGTTCAGGAAGGATGTTGCATTCCCTGTAAGGAATATTTAAGAGACCAGAAAAAAAAACCTAGATAAAAGTACAGCCTGAGTTCCAAGTCTGAGACAGACTTGGCAACAGGCTAGAAGCGAAGCCATCTTTAAACCTCCCCTTCCCAAGGTATCTGCCTCTAACTGGCATCCCGACACATGCTCACCATTGTACTTCCTGCAGCCAGTCTAGTGCAGCTAGCCTAACTCATTTGGGTACTCATTGAATATTTATGTTGAACCAAACAATTTCAGCTTTTAATGGTTCAGTAACTCATTCTTCTACTTCTAATTATACAGGTTCTCTAAAGTCTCAAAGTTTGATTACTGTTACAATAAAAGTCCCTTCCCCAACAGTCTGTCATCTGGAATGCTTTCTAGACAAACATTAGCATAAATATATGTTGCTTGCTATGTAATAACCCCAGTCAGGCATAAAGGCTTCCAATCCAGTGTATTTAAAAAATACACTTTTTCCAGAAAAAAAACTACTGCAATTTTCCTAGGTTCCACTTCATTTTCTAATAGAACTTCTTCAGGATCTTTTAAGATGCTAGCACCATCACAGACCACCTAACTCAACTAGGAAAGATAATTAACTATATACTAAGATTTTTACTGTCCCACATATTTTAGTAAACAACTGTAAGCTATTTCATGGCACAGACTATATGTTTTCATCTTTGTGCCCTCACTGCTTATCACAAAATTTAGCTGGCACATACTAGATTTCAAAAAATATTTGTTAGATGGTTGGAATGGATGGAACCAGTGGTTTGCTGGTAAATGATTATCAACTAGCTCTTCAGAAGAAAAAGGAAGCTCTAATTTGCTGATTTCCTTAGTGCAAATACTCACAGATGGCTGACTTCAAGTTAGCAACATGACATCTCTAAATATGGAGTTGGGAAGAGATGTTAACAATCGCCCTTCATGAGGACAGGATGAGCTGGCTCCAGCACATAATTGGATGGAACTGGGTTGGACAGTGAGTGATGCCAAGTGGCCATATTTTCTGATGACAATCTTATGTAGTCCAGTTAAACAAGGAAAAACTAGGCCTCAGGTTACTGCCTACTCTCTTCCACATGTACTACAGGTATTACATTGGTATAAGAAAAAGCCGCCTACTTTTGCCTATAAACGTATTTTAGAGGTGGATTTTATCATTATTCAGAACATTTGGCATATACCTTTTAATATTGTTAATGACCATATAACAACATCTAGGCTAAATTAAATAACATAACTGCACAGGAGTGCTGTGCTATGATGTTTTTTGCATCTCTCAGTATTTCATTTTAATAGGGAGTTTCCACTTTCAAAATCATAGCCAACCTAAATATATATATACAAATTGTATAAAATCACTAAAATGAGGATGAGTGATCAACAAAAACAAAACTCAATAGCATTTATTTCTTTGGTATTCTCATAAACTTTCTTTATGAGCAAACATTCTAACCACTGAGACACACTGGCCAGAGCAATAAATCCATTTTTTAAATTACTAGATTAGATAATCTGGAGGGTAATAGGTCAAACACAACCGGAAGATTGCAAGCAAAGGTAAGGTCATGAGTATCCAATGTAATCCCTGAAGAATTCCCAAACCTTAAGCCTTTAGCCCAGTGAATTACAGTACTTTTCTGTCCTCTTTAGCTATATATGTATTTGTTTCAGACCATGTGCAACAGAATCTATCCACAATCATAATGGAAATCAATGACAGAACCAGATCTGAACTCAGCTTTTTCTCGCACATTTTGCAGTCATGTTCTCATACTGAAAGATATATAAAGCAATGGCCATTTTGATTTTTATACCCTAAATCAAACTTTACCAACCCCAGTGTGAAATGACAAGAGCACTAGACAAGAAATGAGGGGATCTGGGATTTGATCCTAGTTCAATAATCGTAATTTTAGCTGAACAAGTTGATAATTTACTTAATATATACTTAATATGATACTTTAAGGAACTTATATTTTAAAAAATTTAAGTAACTTTAAGCCTTGCCCTAAGTGATATTTATGAAATTACATGTTCAATATATTGATTTTTCTAATTTACATTAAAATACATAAATGATACTGTGTGCCCACTCAGTTATCATGAATGATACATAAACTACACAGTGGGAAGCATAAAAGATGATTTTTAAAGTCCTTCATAGTTCTAAAATTCTAATACACTAATTAAATCTCATAGCTTTGATAAGAGCTAGGGTTTAAAATTATAATCTCATGAATTTCATAAGCAAAGTAATGAGTAGCCCACCCCCACGATTCTCTATACTAGCTCTTCTTCTATAGTCACAACAGTTGGCTATGTCCCTATAGAAAGACTCTTTTTCTTTTTTTACTTTAGGGTTCTTCCTTTAGATACAAAAATTATTTGGGTCGCTGAATTAAAAACTGTAGTTCACAAAAATTAAGATATATAGTACAAACCACCAAATAAAAGGAATATATATGTATGCTTCTTACTTTAATGAAGATCCAACAACTAAAGTGGATTTGCTTCTGCTGATTCTAAACAAAGCGGTCGTCTCTTTCCCCAACACTGCCCGTCACTCACTCTTCAGTTTTTATTTTCCTTCGTCTACGAAACCTCTTTAAGAGGACACTGGAGTCTCCCTATGAGAACTGAGTTATGTCTAAGAAACTTGACATAAGTACAGAAGTGTTACCAGCTGGTGAATACTCTTTTGGTAAAAATAAATTCACTTCTATCACTGTTTCTGATACCTGAACCAGCCAGATGCCATCTTTTGTGTCTTCTACAAGCTCATAGAAGTGCATTTCACCACTGAAATTGGTACTAGAAACAGATTCAGATGCTTCTTCTTCCTTGAGTGCAGAATAGAGCTCACCTTCCATCAAATCACCTGAAGACAGAAAAAATAACACTAATAAGGTTTCAAAAATCCCTTGTTTCCAACTTCAATGATTAACTCCATTTTACAATATTAAAAATCATGTTATTATACTTTCATTTCACTCTGCTCAGGACCTGAATACACCATTTAAGATCCACATTCAGTAAATATGTAATAAGAACCTACTATGTGTTAGGCAAAAATGAACAAAACAGTCAAATATCTATTTTCTTTTTTTTTTTAAACAAAGCCTTGAGTAATAGAATACTCACTTTTATTTATTTATTTTCAAGGATATTTTTCCATTGCTTTTCAGAGAGGGGAGAGGAGAGAGAAAGAAAAAGAGAAAGAGAACAGACAGACAGACAGATGATGTGAGAGAGATGTATCAATTGGTTGCCTCCTGCACTCGCCCTGACCAGGGATTGAACCTGCAACTGAGGTGCAGTGCCCTTGGCCGAAATTGAACCCAGGACCCTTCAGTCCTCCGGCCAATGCTCCAATTACTGAGCCAAAATGGCCACGGCCAAAAATCCATCTTCTTGTGGGGCTTATATTTTAGGAGGGGTCATCATATAACTTATTAGGAAATTACTAAATTTATACCAGTCCAAAAGACAAAATATTATTTAGTTTTTATGCATAATATACCCAGTCTTCAAATAATTTTTTAGTTTTTATTGATTTTAGAGAGAGGGAAGGAAAAGGGAGAGAGAGAAATATCAATGTGAGAGAGAAACATCGACAGTTTGCCTCCCATCACAACCTAGGTATATGCCCTGACCTGGAATTGAATCTGCCACCTTTTGGTACACAGAACAATGCCCAACCAACTGAGCTACACTGGCCAGGGCCAAACAATTTTTCTGTTGTTGTTGTTAATCCTCACTCAAGCATATTTTTTCCATTGATTTTTTTGAGAGTGGAAGGGAGGGAGGGACAGAGACAGAAACAGAAACAGACATACATAGACTGGTTGCCTCCAGCACAGCCCGGGGATCGAACCTGCAACCCAGGTATGTGCCCTTAACCAGAAATTGAACAGGTGACCCTTTGGTGTTCTGGTCAATGCTCTAACCACTGAGGACACCAGCCATGGCCAGGGTCAAACAATTTTTAAGCATTATGATTTATATACTTCTGACATTTAGAAATGAGTACAGAATTTGCCATCACCACATGCTTAAAATAGCAACAGATCTTATATGACTTGGAGGTTAAATACAAAAGATCACCTGTAAGAGCAAACTCCATATTCAAACACAAATTAATAGAGTAAATTTAGAGCTTACATCATCAAATAAAAAGCAGAGGAAAACACTAATGTCAAATCAAGTTTTGCCTTAAATTTTAAACCTGAGAAAACAAGCACGTTATCATAATAGCAGCAAAACCACTCACAACGAATATTTAAATTATAAAGTTAAATTGCTATACCAAGACTTCTCTGCTATAAAATGTGTGATCTGAGTCGTATTTTTGTGGGCTGTATTTATTCTTTGAGTGTACGTCGTGTTTATTTGTGTTCATTTGTCAAAGTGACGAATATTTTTAAGCCCAAAGGCAGGCAACATTAGATAAAAGCCAAAAAGGGAAAAAAATTGTGTTATTAGCCCTAGCTGGTTTGGCTCAGTGGTTACAGCGTCAGCCTGTGGACTGAAGGGTTCCAGGTTCGATTCTAACCAAGGGCACATGCAGTAGGAAACCAATCGCATCGATGTTTATCTCTCTCTCTCTCCCTTCCACTCTCTCTGAAAAGCAATGGAAAAAATATCCTCTGGTGAGGATTTAAAAAAAAAAAAAAAGTTGTCAAACTATTTTACCATGAAAAAGGATTTGGCTTTGGCAGTTAAGATACTTCTCATTTCTTTTTTAAATATATCTTTAATGATTTCAGAGAGCAGAAGGGAGAGGGGGAGAGAGAGAGACATCAATGATTAAGAGTCATTGATCAGCTGCTTGCTGCACACCTCCTACTGGGGTTTGAGCCTGCAACCTGGGGCCAAGAATCGAACCTTGATCTCCTGAATCCCAGGTCGATGCTCAACCACTCAGCCAGGCCCGGCCAGCCAAGATGCTTATCATTTCTAAACCTAGAGAGTTTTTACTTACTAGACATCTTCTAATTTACTCCATTCCCTCCAACCGCAAAAAAAAAGTCAACATAAACCACTTAGTAAAGAAGGGGCAAGAATAATACACAATTTTTATGTTTCCTCTAAAGAGAAAAGAAAAATATATCACTTTTATAGAGAGGGTTCCCTCCTCTAGCCTCGTAGTGACATATGAGTTTGATAACCCTTAACTTGCAAATAGGTGAGTGCTAAATCCTCTGGAATTAATATTTTCATCTATCATACTATATGGCTGTAGAGTACTAAATACAGAAAATATTTTTCTTATAAAAGACACAGCTGACAGCTACACTTGAAACAACAACAAAAGATAACCATCAGTTTCAACTGCTATCTACAGCAACCCAGAATGCCTTTTTCAAATGATAGTACATCCCCCTTCCAGGAAGTATATATCTAAACAAGGACATACTTTGTCCAGGGGTGAAAAAAAATTAACCATATTTCTCACCCAATCCTACCAGAAAAAGAATAGTTATTGAAAATGGATTCTTTAGGATGTTATTCTCTTAGAACTATTTCAGTTCTATTTCTCAGTCCATTTAAGTTGATGTAGTGACACAGAAGGGGAAGAAAAGTTTACATCCAAATACAAGGACTTTTTAAAAAGTCCTGACAGAAATATAAAACAAACAAGGTAGGCATTCTCAAAAAATATTCACCTCATTTTCACCACACATAAAAGTATGAAAACCTAATACTGCACAGTGTACACTTTCTCTATATTTAAACTTATTTTAAACTTAAATCTGAGGTCTAAATACCTCTTTGATATTACGTATTCCAATGATATTTTCCCCCTAGGCAACTTGTTATTATTATTCTTGACAAATATTGGTATCTACAGACAACGTTTGGTGGTTTTCCTTATAGCCTTATGAATTTCAACTGACAAATAATAACGCTCTCCAGTTTGTAACATTCCCGAATTTGGAGAAAAATTACTGAACTTAGTAAACAATGCTAAGAAGCTGCACTTGAATCTGTTATTTTAAAATAAATCTTTAAAAGACACACCTACGCCTTACAAATAATTCCAGACCCCTTCTCAAAACGGGGATTCACTTTTTTTTTTTTTTAATTTACTTTTTTTTTTTTTTTTGTAGAAAACCTGTACAAAGAAAAACTGGGCAGCTCTCGGAGGAGTCGGCTTAACTCTTCCAGGGAAGGCCTCATCGTGGGTACCACCAGGTACGAGGAAGTACAGGTCGCCCCCCACCCCGGGTGGAGACCTCAGGGGAGCCGGATACTCGCCTGACTTTTCCACCAGCTCCCGGACATCCTTCTTCTCAGGCAGTCCCGAGTATCCCAGCCCCCGGCACTCCAGAATGGTCTTCAGCTTCTTGAAACTCAGCGCCACGGGATCCACCAGCTGGGTGGCAAAGATGCCAGTTTCATACCACACAATGGCCTCAAAAAACCTGGCCAGGACGAACAGGACCAGGAAATAGAGGAGCAAGAAAAAAAGCTTCAGCCACATCTTCCCCTGCGTCTTCTCTCCCCAGGGAGCTCCGAATACGTAAAAGAGGAGGGTGGGGGAGCGAGCGTTCACGCCGGCCAGGGCAAGGGCACTGTCTGCGCGCGCGGTCCGGCTCCCCGCCGTCACTGTCGGAACATCCCCGGCCCCGAGGCAGGTGGATTTGGGTACCTGCGGGATGAGGACCAGACGACGAGGGGCCTTCCAGTCAAGAGGCGAGAAAAATAAAAGGAAAAAACTTTAAAATCCCCATCAATTAAACACCGAAAGGAGAGGAGCGTGGGGAGAGCCCGCCCGGGCAGGGGCCACCGACCGAAGTGGCGGGGTCGGCCTTCCCGCACCGTAATCTCAAGGGGGAGGGAAAGCCAAAAAAATAATTGCGATCCACAAAGGAAGCCGCGTCGGGGCTGCAGGCGGGGCCGGAGGGGCCCGCCAAGATCCCGCGGCCGCGGGTCAGGAGGACGCGGCCCTCGGCCCGGCCAGGCCCGGGGCCCAGCGCGCGGAGGAGCGGACGCCGCAGCGCCGCGCCGGGTGCCCAGGGCCCTGGCCCCGCCGGCCGCCCAGGCTCCGCGAGAAGCACGGCAGGCACGGCGGCTCCCGGCTCGCTCCCGCCGGCGGGCGGCGCCTTTCAGGCGGGCGGGCACCGCGGCCGGGCCCGGGAGGGGGCGTCGCGGTGTCTGCAGAGAGAAATGGGGCGCGCGGAGCAAAGGTCCTGGGGAAAAAAAAAAAAGGAAAAATAGGCCCGAGATGGCTCCCCCGGCGGCTACCGAGTTGCCTCCTAGGCACCCTGCGCCAGCCCCGCTCGGATGGGCGCCGCGGGTCCCGGCGGCCGTCCCCAACGCCCCGGTCACCTCACGAAGCCCCAAGCGTCGCCCGCCGAGCAGAACACCCGCTGCGGCCGCAGCCCCAGCCGAGACGTAACAACCGACGTCGACGGGGGGCGGAGCCTGGGGCGGGGCCGAGAGGAGCGCCCGCCGGGCCGGCGGAGGAACGCGGCGGCCTGGCGTTGGGCGCGGAAGTGCGAAGCCGCAGCTTTGCCCGGGCTCCCGAGTAGCGCCCGGAGGGGCATCAACAGTGTCTTCTCCGCTTTCTTTCCCTTTGCCCTGCCAATATTTAGTTATCGATTTTGTCTGAGGTTTGGACTTGGGACTGTGTCGCTTTGTGTATTTTTTTTGGTAATAACGGGTCCCAGTGATCGGTAAAAATAGAAGAGGGTGTTTATGCCAGGTCCTGGGGAACTGGGAAAACTTTGGCATAGCTGGTTTGAGGCGGTAGCGGGTGAAACCCAGAAAGCAATGATGTTCCGTCTCTAGGTGAGACTGTAGTTTGTGCACCGTGTGTGAGAGAAGGTTGGGCCCAAAGGGCAGTTAGGACTAGGTCCACCCGTCCCCTGCCTGTTTCAGTCTCTTCCCTGCCCGCCTTCAGTCTGAGCGGCTTTAAAAGCCAGGCACTGAAGCGCTCAGTCCCAGGGACAAAGGCTGTTGCATGTTAATACGTCCCAGTGCAAGGTTTACCCGTGTTTTCTTTCATTACCCTCCCTGCGTGTGGGCACCGCCCCGCAAGAGCAACTTGCATAAAATGAGCAGTGTGGGCGAGCATGCGGTGCCTGGTTCTGCGTTTCTTTGACCCCAGTGGAGCATACTCTTTAGGACAACCCCTGTGCCGGTCCTGAGGAGGAAGAGGGTTGCTTGCATGCATAAACTGAACAGGGCTGGCTTCTACCAGCCCCCTTGGATCATGAAGGAAAGGCCCCAAGAACCACAAGAGAAATGTGAGCCAAACGTTGCTCCCTCAACTGGGGGTAAAAGTTTTAGGAAGAATGGGGGCGTGATCCTCACTCTTGGCCTGAGTGAGGAATGGCAAGCAGAGAATGGACTGTGAGAATGAAGCCTCCAGTGGTACCCCTTTAAATAAAGCAAACAGGGACATTTCAGTGCAGGCAGTGGACGTGGACTTGGGAGGGGATGTCCCTGGGGCAGGGAGAAAAGAATCAGACAGAGGAGGAGGTTAGGAATGTGCCTCCAGCTCTTGGCCTCTGTTCCTTAATTAGCATCAATGTGGCTTTGTTTCTATGACCGGCGGATCAGTGTGGGAGACTGTATTAAACAGTTCATTTTAACAAGCCTGGTTCTGAAATTTCAGAATCCTAGGGGATGTCACAGTGACCCTGTTACTGGGCGATGTTGCTATACGAACTTTGATATATAGGGTGCTGTCTTTCACCTCAAAGGAATGTACTCACTAGTGAGGAAAGACTGGAACTCAAATAATATAAGAGAGGGGCAAATGGGAAAGTTGTGGTGTGAGCTGAAGACGGAACCAGTCAGGCCGGAGTTTCAAACTGGAAAAATATTGGAGAAAGAAGGAATTAAAAACTCTTGACATTTTTTGTTTGTTTCAGCTGCCTCCCATCCCACACATACTCTTGCCTGGTTCCCTCCAGGTTTAACTCTTAGGAAAGATAACAGGGTTGACGGTATATAAGGATATGGACATTTATATCCTCTATTGATGAGAATATATATAACCTTTCAGAAGGGCAACTTACAATGTGAATTAGAAGGGCCCCTGAAATTCTTGCTCTTCGGAACAGTCGTCTCACTTCAAGGAAGTTATCCTGAGGAAGTAATTGGACATGTACACACAGATGTGTGTGCAGAGTTTTGTTGTTGCTGTAAAGTTAATAATAGAAAAAGAGAAAGAAAGAAAATAAAAACAACCCAAGTATCTAGCAACAGAGGATACGTCAAATATGGTAGTCCAAATGATGAACTATTACGCAGCTACTAAAAAGAAACAGCCATATGGCTATGGACATGAAACCATGTCCAGAGTGCAGTGTTTGGAGGGGAGAAGCAGGTTACTGAGAAGTCTGCATGATATGATCCTATTTTTGCATTTGTATAAGAAAAAGACAGAGATATATATGCACTAAAATGTTAACCATATTCATCTTTAGGTGATGGGATTTAGATGATTTCATTTTTCTCTTTTGTGCTTTTTCTCTATTATTTTTTCTGAACTAATTATGCATTATTTTTATAATTTTAAGATACGTTTTAAAAAATAAGAACCACTAGAACTACTTCCCTGGTCTGGAGGTTTAACAGTAGAGACTCATCCTCCGGGACTCCAAAAGAGATATGGGTTGCCTTCCCATGAGGGTGATTTCAGCTTCCCCTATGCCTGATTGGGCAAACTAATTAGAACTTCTTTCAAAGACTGGGCTGACAAAAGGATGTTTGAGGTTTTCATTGCTTCTCATAATCTGTTTTTCTAACGGCTAGGCTATTAATCTGGGTTCTTGATTTTCCATCTTAGATTCTGCTGGTTTGTGGCAAGAGCATGAGAACCGTCATTAGAGGGCCTGGTCCAGTGTGGACTATTATCTAAGAACTCTGTCACCTTGTTAGGAAGTCGTAAGACCTCTCTAAACCACATTTTATCATCTATAAAATTGGATAGGATATTTACCCCATCAAACTGTTGTAAGGATTAAATGAGGCAATGAATGTACAAAGTGCTTTGAAATAGACATATTGCTTGTATTCCATTTTAAATAAAGAATTAATTTTAGAGGAAAAGAAAATTAAAGTCTTTGGCTTAGCTGAATGAAACAGTTATTTTATTTAGGGTCCAAAGAGCCCTCTCTTTTATTTTATTTTTTATCAATTTTTTGCCCATATTTAGTTTTAAAAGTCAAATAACACTTCAAGGCTTCATCTAAATTGGGACAATTTTGAGAGTGAAAGGGGAAATGATAATAAAATTATGCCACACTAACAAGGATAAACTGGGACTGTCCCAGACAAGCCCTACTTATTAAAAAATATAATCTTCTTATCCCTACCCACTCTAATTCCCATTCCTCAGAGACAATTCTTTTAGCATTTTTCTCATGTTTACCCTTGTATTTCCAATAATAGATTTCTACTGCGTTTCCTGATTTTTCCATTTTATACATCATTTATTGATTTCTTACTGTGGAAAATGAGGAATGATCTGTTTTATACCATCCATTCATATACCATTTTCTTCCACTCGTTCCCAATGCGATTATATTATATATTCATTTTTATATTAATATGACCATATAAATCTTGTTCATGGCTGAAGCACATCATTTATATTTCCATTCTTATGCAATTGTTCACTTCCCCTGGAGTTAATAATTAACTCAAATTTTGGTTTATTCTATTTTCTAGGGTCCTGTCCACTTATTCATCTCTGTCTGAACTATAAAACTACTTCAATGGCTAATCTATCAATTCCATATTTTATTGGAAATAAACCTCTAACCTTGGTCCTCCGGCTCCAGGCTGGACTGGTTCTTCTCCAGACCAACTACACAGGTGTCACCCCAGGACTATGCTTCACTTCTATGCTGGATTTTGTTTTCTTGATCCCTTGGTTGCACTTTGTCCTTTCTCTTCCTTGTTTGCATGGAACACATCCCCTTCTGCAGTGGTTTAATAAGAGAGTGAACACAGAGATAAACTTTAGAGACTTTACATATCTAAAAATTCCTTTATTCTACTCTTATTCTTTTTTTTTAAACTTAAAAGCATACAAGAATATTACCACCCTCTGAAGCCTACTGTCCCCCTAGTTTCTGCCTTCTTTGCCCATAGCTCCTTTCCCTTTTTTTGGCCCTTTCTTCCCCACACTTTCTATCCATGCACAAGCCCCCTTCCTGAGGAATCTTCTAAACAAGTAAAAAAAATTAACTGAAAATTTATAAGATCTATTTCCTTACTACCAGACTGATTTACATTTTGAAAACTTACTATTGGACAAGATACAATTACATAATTTATAGCTGATTTGAATATGGCATTTATGATCATTAAAAGAGAAGAATTCAGATTAAATCCTTAGGCATATAGCTACCTAACTACACTGTTTGTGTAAGAAAATCAGACTTACCCAAGAGTGCCTTCTCCAGGGACATGCGTTGCTGTGGTTGTGAGAACTGTCTGTCTTGTTCTTTCTATGTGGAGATCACCCTGTTGACTGACTGTCACCACAGCATCGGTACTAAGTTGCTTTTTACAGTGCATTAAGGCCATTATCTGCAGGAATAAGCAATGTCCAGGAAGCAGTGTTCAGAGACCTATTTGGCACTCTATGAGGCACCTTAAAAAGGGGAAACCTCTTTCACCAGAGCGATCCCTGCAGAAAGTAGCTTTCAATAACACTGAAAGGAATACACCCTGGGACAGCTCTGCTTTGTACACTGCCAGCCATATAATAAACAGCCCTTCTCCTCTGGCTGGCCAGCCAGATAGCAGTGATCAGTGCAGTCATCTTCCAACACCAGGAACAGCAAGCAGTAGGACTCTGTGTATAAACACTTTGAAGACAAAGGTAAATAAGGGTGGAGTGATCAAATAAGTCAGTTTTCCTCTTGGAGTAAACTGTTTTTCCTCCTCTGTCACCTGGTCTGACCATAGCACAGCAGGGCTGACTACATAATTTTTCTCCCTGGTACAAAATGACACACTCTTCTTGTTTAAAAAGCAGGAAAAAATGTACTGTTAAAGGTACTATATGAAGCTTTTCCTCTCTTTCCCAGTTGCTCTCTTGACCTGTCATGGTGTCTTTTAATTTGCTATTTAAGGTAAGTCTCCCTTTGGCAGGGGACACTCACAAGGTAAGTGCAGGTCCTGTCAGGCATCTGGACCACTCCCTCCAGCCGCAGACCCCTGCCGTGAGTCCCAAAATGGATTGCAACCTCAGTGCCGGAGCATGAGTACCTGGACTGGGGGGCGGGCAAGAGGCCTTTCCCTGGCAAGTTCCCCCCATCACCCCCCCCAAATAGTTGTGGTGCCCTGGCAGGGACTTGTCACCCACACCTTGCTGAAAAGTGTTCCTGGGGTACATATGACCCATCCCAACCTTCCTGGGCCTCAGCCCAGGCCCCACAAAGGGCAGAGTGTCACAGCAGAACATGGGCTTCGTAGCAGAAGACAGCCTGGTTGCCAGCTTGGTGGACGGTGGCGGTGGTCACAGTGGGGAGGGCAGACATGGAGTCTGGGCAAGGCCCCAGGCACCAGGTGATGGAGAGTCAGCTGCCAGGAGGTAGGGAGCTGACAGCAGGCAGACTGCACGGGAGCTGAAGGCTCCAAGGCACATGCTTACAGTGTTGGTCAGACTTCATTTACGAAACAGAAATTTAAAGGAAAAACGCTTAGAATTTCAAGGTGGCAACTGCATAGCATTAAACACCAAGTGCAGGGTCTGTCTGGATGTGGGGTCCTACGCCACTGCTCTGTTCACACCCCTTGGAGCCTGCCGTGTGGGGTAAGATTATTGAAATCAGTGAAGGTACAGAAAGGACTTTGTTTTTTATCACATTTGTGGCATTTCTCATATGGACTCGTACACAGTTTCATACCAGTCTAGCTAATGGATGGATGCTTTAGGTGAAATGCAATGCAAATATAACTTTATACTTTAAAAAAGAAACCAGAAAAGCATTTTTGAAAATTTCAAACCTGTTATGGTAGACTGATTCAGAAAGTAAGCTCGACTGAATTGAAGACATGGAGAAAATGAAAAAGTTCTGAAAATCCTGAAAAATATGATTGCAGAATGAAAATAGGCCTTACAAAGAAGAGGAAAGAAATTGGTTAGCATAGAGAAGGGTAAGAGAGAATTTTAAAATAGCAATATTGCTTTCGATTAAAAGTGTATATTTTGTTACAAAAGTAGTACATGTTTATTACAGAAAACTTAGAAAATATATATTAGCAAAAAGAAAAAATTAAAAATATGCACACTCCCATCATTCTCACATAATGAGAAAGTTTGTACCAATTGATTTTCCTACTGTAAATATAGGTTTGATACCCTTGATGACACTGAGCATTTTCATTTTTAAGATATATTTGCTGATTTTACAGCTGAAATGGCATCTCACCGTAATTTTCATTTAAATTACTACTTCGAGTACTAAATAACTTCTTTCCTCATCTTATATGTTTATTGTCATACAAATTTTCCTTTCTGAATTGTCCGTGGCCATGGACCATCTTTAATTGAGGTGTTTGGGTTTTTTTTAAAGCAGTAAAAGTAGAAATATTTTATTTTATTTATTGATTTTAGAGAGGGGAAAGGAGAGAGAGAGAGACATCGAATTGTTGTTCCACTTATTTTTGCAATCGTTGTTTGATTCTTGCATGTGCCCTGACCGAGGACTGAGCCAGCAACTTTGGTGTATTGGGATCACGCTCTAACCAATTGAGCTACCTGGCCAAGGCAACAAATTAGAAATGTTTTAAAGTATAAATAAAAAGTACAGAAAAGAATAGAGCAGACACAACACTTCTATGTGTTTTTCAGAAAGAAGGTCTGCTAGGGGTGAGGTCGAGGCTGTAGTAATACAATGTGCTATGTTGCTAGAAAAGGAAATAAAATGTTTATCTTTTTTCCTTACTGTTGTGCAAGAGTTTTTTGTTAACCTTTTTCTATGCCACAGAGCTTTTGCTTTACTATTTCTGGCCAAGTCATCTAAGTGACTGATAAGAGCCCTGGCCGAGTGGCTCGGTTGGTTGGAGCGTTGTCCAGTACAGCGAAAGGTTGTGGGTTCCATCCCCGGTCATGGAACATTCCCAGGTTGCAGGTTTGACCCCCTGTCTGGGCGTGTACTGGAAGCAACATATTGATGTTTCTCTCTCTCTCTCCCTTCCTCTCTCTCTCAAATCAGTAGATACATATCTTGTGGTGAGGATTAAAAAAACATTTTTCAGGAAGTGACTGATAAGAACAGAGCAAAATAAATTACTTTAAATTAAAAAAAAAAATTAGTTGGATATGAGAAACAATTTCTTGACCATAAAGATAATAAACCTAGGAAAGTGAATTTGTCATTATGAAGTCTCAGACCCTCCATCTGTCTTCTGTGATTTACATTAAACTTAATCATCTAGGAGACCGGAACTAGACCAAATGGTTGTTCATGTTTTCTCCCAGTCCTATTTATTTCTTAGATTCAAAGAAGCACTAACTTCAGAATTAGTGGGGAAAGGTCTGGGTTACTTGGCCAATTTGATTTAACTTGTGTTTCTCACTGTTGTAAGCAAAACAACTGAACCTTTTCAGGACTTTTGAGCGAGGGCTGCTAAGTCTACTATTGTTTGTTGGTTCTGCAAATAAATGTGAATTCTGTTACGTAACAACTAGGACAAGTGTTCTATTTATAAAAAAACAGCATGCTTACTGCTGAGTCATTAGGACTCATTAGGACTGTACACAAACACAAATATTCAACTCTATCCAAGCATGTAGTAGGAATGCACTTTCCTAGCCCCTTAGAGTGAGGTGTGAACATTTAATGACATTAACTGGCCAATGAAAATGACAGGAAGGAACATTTTCACTTTTGGGACCAAATTTTAAAACAAAAGGTTTATATATAGTTTATTGTATGTCATTTATACACAAAGTTTATATGCATGTAAATTTTACTAAAGTTTATATATAGTTTATTAAAAAATTAACGTGTTTAAAGTGTACAATTTTATGTGAGTATACACACCAATGAAATCATTACTACAATCAAGATAGCGAGCGTATCTATCACCTCCAAAAGTTTTCACTAGTACTTTTGTAACCCCTCCCTCTCACAGCCCCCTGTCCCCTATTTCCAAGCAGCTACCAATCTCCTTTCTATCACTATAGATTAGTTTTGAATCTCTACAGTTTAATCATACACTATATATTCTTTTCTGGCTGGTATCTTTCACCCAGTGTGATAATTTTAAGATCCATCCATGTTGTTATATGTGGCAATAGTTTATTCTTTTTTCTTGCTGAGTGGTATTTCACTTTATGAATATGCCAGTTTGTTTATCCATTCTCCTGTTGATGAACAGTTGAGCTGTCTCCAGCTTGGGTTCTATTACAAATAAAGCTTATGTAAACATTTGTGTACAAGTCTTTATACGGTCAATAATTCTTTTCCCTTTGAGCAAATGCCTAGGCATGGACTGAAGGGATCGTATGTTCCTTGTATGTTCAGCTTAAGAAACTGCCAAATTGTTTTCCAAAGTAGTTGTAATGTTAACATTCACCAGAAGTCCACAAGGGTTTCATTTCTTCTCATTCTCATCAATACTTGGTATGGCCCTGGCCAGTGTGGCTCAGTGGTTGGGTCATTGTCCCACACACCAAAAAGTTGCAGGTTTGCTTCACAGCCAGGGCACATACCTAGGTTTTGAGCTCAACCCCTAGTTCGGGCATGTACAGAAGGCAATCAATTGATGTTTCTCTCACATTGATATTTCTCTCTCTCTCCTTCTTCCTCTCCCTCTAAAAAATTTTTTAAAAAAATCAATAAAAACATATCCTCAGGTGAGGATTAAAAAATAAAAATAAAAAGAAATAAAGGGTATCCAAGTTGGAAAGGAAGAAGTAAAATTGCCTTTATTTGAGATGACATGATAGTCTAGACAGGACATCCAATGGAATTCCCAATTCTATTGTGGGTTTAGAGCAAGTGTGTTTAGCTAGGTTGTAAAATACAAGATCAACTGACAAAAATCAGTTGTTTTCTTATATACTAGCAAAAAACAATTGGAAATTGAAATAAAAACATTAAAAATATTGAATAGTTAGTGATAAATCTGACAAAAGATATGAGAGACCTATGCATTGAAAACTATAAAATGTATCTAAGAGAAATTAAAGAAGTTAATAAAGTAGATATATTGTGTTCATGGGTCAGACATTTAATACTTTTAAGATGTCATTTCTCCCAAAATTGATCTATAGAGTTAATGCAATCTTAATCAAAATCATAGCAGGACTTTTTATGGTAGAAATTGATAAGCTGTTTCTAAAATTCATGGAAATGCAAAGGGCCTGAAAAAATGAAAACATACTGAAAAAGCAGAATAAAGATGGAGAACTAACGCTATTCAATTCTAAAATCATTATAAAACTTCAGTAATCAAGACAATGTAGTATTGGCACAAAAGGAGAAAACTATATCAGTGAAACAGAGTCCAGCAATAAACACATACATATATGAACAACTGATTTTTTTCAAAGATGCAAGGCAATTTAGTGGGAAAAGAATAGTCTTGTCATTACATGGTGCTGGAACAATTGGATATCCATATGCAAAAGTTCCCCACAGAACTGTACTTCAATCCATACTTGTGCCATATACAAAATTTACTCAAAATAGATCTTATATCTAAAACTATACACTTCTTAAAAGAAAGGCTAGGGATGGATCTTGGTGAATTGAGTTAAAGATTTCTTAGATATGTACCAAAAGTTCAATCCATAAAAAAAAACAAATTAATAGATTAGACTTAATAAAAATTAAACACTTCTGTTCTTCCAACAGCATTATAAAGAGAATGGGAGGTATAATAGCCACAGACTGAGAGAAAATATTTTCACGTCATATATCTGATAGAAGTCTTCAATCCAGAATATATAAAAACTCTCAAAACTCAATCATAAGCAAACCAATAACCCACACAAAAGTTGGCAAATGATTTAAATAGATAATTAAAGAAGATACATGTTTGGAAAATGAACATATGAAAAGGTGCTCAACATAATTAGCCACTAGTAAAAGATAAATTAAAACCACAATGAGGTGCCAGTACATATTCACTAGAATAGCTAAAATGTAAAACTCCCCATTTCAAGTGTTAGCATGATGCGGAGGAATTAGAACTCTCACACACTGTTCATGGAAATGTAAAATGTTACGTCCACTTTGGAAAAAAACCTTTTGGCAGTTTTTTTAAGTTAAATATATACCAATCATATGACCCAGTCATTTCACTCTTAGCTATTTTCCCAAGAGAAAAGAAAGCATATATCCATACAAAGACTTGCGTGTGAATGTGTTTAGCAGCTTTATTTGTGTTGATAGTCATGTATTCACTTATCTAAAACTCACAACCGTCTTATGAGTTACACACGTTTATTGTCCCCATTTCAGGGTATTGTTAGGAAATGGGGACATGAAGCGCTGAGTTGGTCACTTACGCTTGTCCACCACAGGGAATAATTATAAAACCCGGCTCAGATATGTGTTATATTACAGCTGCCTCAAAGTTCACAGTGGGTTGGGAAGTTCAAATTGAATAATGCATATACAATGCACATAGTGTAATGCCTAGCGTATTGTAAGTACTCAATAATGTGATTGCTGGTGATATTGATTTTGTAGTAAGGCAATGACAGTTCAAAAACCATGTAGACAGAGGCTGTAATTGAGAGAATCTAGGATTTACGGAATGCTTTGCCATATTTTGCCATGTGTCTTAGAGACGCAAATGTAGAGAGCTCTTTTTTGTAAAGGAAACAATATTGAATTTTAATAAAATACTACTGAATTCTGGAGACAATGAGTGAGGTTTACAGACTTCATTCCTTTAGCAAATAGATAAATCTGTTGAAATGAAGGCCAAATTGTCTGTGTCAGAGTGTCAAGTCGTGAAACCTGTAATTCCTGATAGTTCTGCAGTTGTTTGAGCAGAGATGGTCAGGATGTAAAATGAGAAGACCTGTGTTTTGAGGTCATATGTCCTTTTGCCAGAGGAACTCACAGTGAAACACTCTTACTTTAGCTGGCCCGAGAGAAGCTGGTGACAGATTATTAGAATACGCAGGGCCATTAACTCTTCAAATAATTCTCCGGCAATCAAAACATTGCTTATTGTTGTCATTCGACTGCAGAAGTAATTGGTGATCTTCAGAGAAAAACAGAAAAACATGAGCAAACAAGAAGAGATTATCATAATCGTAGCCTCCAAATCTCACCTATCTATAAATACCTTAGTGGAAACCTTTCCAGAACTCCTTCTATGCATTTTTAAAAGAAACAAAAATAGGATAATAGCACAATGTACACTTTTTTATAAATTGCTTTCTTTACTTGGCAACATATTCTGAATTTTTTGTTTTGTTTTAGTTGATGCATTTCTGCAACATCATTAATCTTTGCATAGATATACAATCATCAATTTAATTTTGAGGTTCCAAACAAAGCTTTGTTGGCCATCCTTGATTCTACCACAAGACTCTACATGTTATCATCGCTGATAATTTCCTTAGGAGAAATTCTCTAAAAGAGGAATTGCCTTGTCAAAGGACTTGAACATGTATAAGATGTTGTGATACATTTTCCAAATTGCCCTTCAAAGAAGTTGCACAGATTTACCACTCCCGCTGTCAGTGCACATACTGTTACTTTAAGACAAGCTCCAAAAAAGAAGATTGTGATAAGCTCACGTATGTCCCTTTTTATCTGTGAGTAGCCAAATACAACGTAAATAGAATTGCTTTCTCCATCTAAATTAAGATTAGGGTAGTCTGCTCGGGGTAATCAGGGCTAGCAGAAGGATCACTCCACAGCTGGGAGCTTGAAACGTAAAACAATGGATAAAACTACAAAAAGAAAGGAAAAGCCTACTCAAAGAAAGGTGAAGCAATTGGTAGCATATTTTTGCTGATCTTGTAAAATTGCTTTTTTAAATATATGTTTTACAAAAGAATAAAGGGACTTCAGGGAGGTCATTCCAAGGCTGGAGGGTAAAAGAACTAGAAAGGGGCTTGCAGGCTCAGAAGAGGACTTCAGGAAGTCCAGATTGAAATCTAAGGATTAATTGTTAGCAACTTGTGCTTACACAGCACTTTTATAGTTTACAAAGCACTTTTTAAAAAATGGTTGTTGTTTTTTTATTGATTATTAGAGAGAGAGGGAAGGGGGAGAGAAGAAGAGAAAGGGAGAGAGAGAAACATCAATGTGAGAGAGACACATCAATTGGTTGCCTCCTGCACGAGCCCCAACCTGGGCCAGGGGTCGAGCCTGCAACTGAGGTATGTGCTCTTAGCTGGAATTGACCCCAGGGCCCTTCAGTTGGCGGGCCATCGCTCTAAACACTGAGCCAAACCGACCAGGGCAAATGATGAAATAATTTATAAAATTCCTAAGGGGGGTGGGTGTTGTGACAAGGTAAACCTTGTCAGAAAAGCACAGAGTTGGCTCTCCCTCTCCCACCCTCCATCTGATGTTCTTCCTTTAGGCGTGCCTCTGCTTCCTTTCTCCTAAGCTCCAAGGGCCCTTCTTTTGCCTCTGTAACTTATTTCCTGAGCCCATGCAGCCCAGTGACTCACTTCTTCCATGGCTCACTTCTACCCCTGTGACTCTCTAAATAAACTTTTGCTCGTATTGGGCGGGGTGGGAGTGGGTGGGGAGCATGGAGCGTTAGGGAGTGCGAAGGCCTAGGAAATGCCGGGTGGCGTGCTAGTGGCAGAGCGGTGGGTAATATCTAACTGACCCAGGGTGAACGTGCGTAGTGAAGAGAAGGCCAGCATCTTGGGGTAGGGAAAGGGCCAGGGAAGAAGGGCCAGAGGAGGAGAAAAAGAAGGCATGGCCAGGTACCCAGGAGGAAACCAGCTGTGAGGTCACCGGCTGGAGAAGGGGAGAAACAGGGAGGGCCCGTGCACTGTTAACATATTTGAAGGATTTCTTGTGGGAAAGAGATTAAACTTGTTTTATATAACAAGCATGTGACGAGCACATATACAACACAAACATGATCTGTGTGTTACATCAATCGCTGCTGTCATAGGTGGCAGCGACACCAGCCTGCAGTGTTTGAGGGACTTCATGCTTTGCTTAGCAGAGCGGTGGGTTGTAAAGTTGGTAAGAACGTGTACAGGTTGTACTAGTGAAAAGGACGGTGGAGATAGTAAAAGAAGGGTCATCCTCTTGAGTAAGAGCCATATGTAGTGTGGAAATAAAAGGCAGTTATAAACCTAGAAAGCCCCAGATTCATACAAGAGTAATCTTATGATGGGAAGTGTGGGAATAAAAGAATATAGGTCACTAAATGTTACGCTCCTTGGTAGGGAAAAAAAAGGAATCTTATAGAAAACTAAAGAGGTGAGGGGGAAATCCTATTTAAATTTAAATCTGTTAGATTACCCACATGAAATGCCACTTTTAAGTCAATATTATCAAAGAACAGCAATTTCACGTGGTTTCCCCTTATGTATAGATTGTCTATTGTTATGGTAAATGAAGACCAAGAGACTTTGAGATATTAAATAGCTAAGTACAGTTTAATTGTAAAATTTCTGTTTACTTTCCCAGGAACATAATCTTTAATTACAACTAGTGGGATTTGGGAATGCTTCAAGGAGAGGTGTTCGCAGTGGTGTTGAAGACTGCTTGACTTAGTAACGGAGATGGTGTAGAAAAACATCCCAGGCCAAGAGCAGCAGCATAAAGGAACGGCTAGAACAGTGCCTATGGCATGCTGCCTTTTGTGTAAGAAAGGAAAACAAAGTATATATTATTTGCTTGTGTAAATGTTTAAATTTTCTGTATTCTTACAAGAAACTAATGTCAGTGGTTGACTATTTGGAGCTGGGTGTGGAATCTGGGTGGATGCGGGACAAGGGTGTAGGGAGGACTTGCTACTGGGCCTAGAGTTTAAGATCCAAGAGAGAATTTAGTGGATGGTGTTAGATCATGAAAACCTTGAATGCATTACTATAGGGTTTGTACTTTAGTTTCTAGGGAATGGAGAACCACTATAGAATTTTAAACAGAAGACTGAAATAAAATATTCACGGAAGGGGTAAGAATTTTCTCTGTAACACCTGAAGTGCAAGAAATGTTACATTCTTTCGTGTTCCAAAATGAAATCAATTTTGCTTCATCCTTCATTTATCACAACTGGCAAAAAACAACAACGGGTTTTTTGGGAAATGGTGGTGTTGAGAAGGAGTTATCCCCATCTTCCTAACTCCGTTAGGATCATGGAAGAGTTATGGGAGCTTATGGGTGGACTAAAGAAAAATCTCTCAGCCTATGGCCTCAACGTTGCTGTTTCTTCATACCTTGGAGCAGGACCGACTTACATAATTTGCAGGGTCCAGTGCAAAATGAAAATGCAGGGCCATTGTTCAAAAATTAAGAAATTCAAGGTGGTGACAGCTGAGCATGAAACCAAGTGTGGGGTCCTTCTGTGTGGGGGGCTCTTTGCTACTGCACCCATCTCAGTCTCAACAGCTGGCCCTGCCTTGAGGGCTGGCAACCTCTAGCGGGATACACTTCTTTGCTAAACTAAGCTCCAGGAGTCTCCACTGTGTTTCCCCCGAAGCTTGGTGCTTGTTGCCCAGGCCCTTGGCTTTCTCATCACCACCAGCTGCGATCTTGCCACCTCCAGAGCACTGCTGCCCTGCTTGCTCAGTTCCTCCTCAATTTTCTTATCTGAGTCTGAGTTTTCCTGAAAGTAGAACCTGAAACAAAGATTTGGGTGCTGTAGTTATTTGGGAAGTTGACCTAGAAGCAGGAGTGAGATACAAGGAGCCAAAGAGGCCAAAGAAATATATAGATGTTTAAGTGAGATGGCCACTGCTGACCATTCCTACCTACAGCTGGGAAAGAAGCGAGGCCAACTGGCCCTGGCTGGGTGGCTCAGTTGGTTGGAGCATGGTCCTGTACACCAAAAAGGTTGTGGGTTCGATTCCAGGTCAGGGCACATACATAGGTTTTGGGTTTGATCCCCTGTTGGGAGTGTATGGGAGACAACTGATCAATGTCTGTCTCTCACAAAAATGTTTTTCTCTTTCTCTCTCTCTCCCCCCCTTCCTGTCTCTCTAAAGATCAATAAAAATATATCCTCAGGTGAGGATTAAAAAAAATAAAATAAAATAAAAAGAAGTGAGGCCAACAGGAGTAAAGTGGTGCACAAGGGGTGTCCCTTAGAATGCTTCCCAAACTTTACTATGCACACAAGTCATTTGGGGATGTTGCTAAAATGCATATTGTGACTCAGTGGGTCTGGGGTAGCACTTGAGATGCTGCATTTCTGCACACCCCCAGGTACTGCTGGTGCTGGCGGTGGTCTGCAGATCACATTTTGATCCACAAAGCATTGCATCTCAACCTCAACCCCCTGCCTCTCTTCCTGTCTCTCCAAGAACTCAGACTTGGCCTCCAAACTTTAAGCACGCAAAGCACAAGGGCAGAGAAGGAGGTAGAGATCCCCTTCCATCTACAAATTGTTCCTATTTCCTCAATAGGTTATCTGGATGGATCTATTTTAAAAAGGTAATACAGATGTCAGTATGAGGCATAGAAAAGAATCATGAAGAAATGAGAGGCAGCTATGTCAAGCAAGAATTGGCAAGGGGTCTTGAAGGTTAGAATGGAAGCAGCCACCCAGCCAGAGTGGCTCCATTGGTTGAGTTTCAGTCCCTGTGAACTGAAAGGTTGTCAGTTCGATTCCCGATCAGGGCACATACTCAGGTTGTTGGTTTGATCTCTGGTTGGGGGTGAACAGAAGGCAATCCATCTATGTTTCTCTCTCACATTGATGTCTCTCTCCCTCTCTCCTGCCTTCTGTTTCAGCATGTCCTTGGGTGAAGATTAAAAAAAAAAAGGAATGGAAGCAGCCAGAAGAGACTTTTCAGAGGTCCACTCAGCTGGCTGAGGAAGCCAACCTGATGTTAGCAGGAGACCGAGAAGGGAGGAATAAAGGCAATTGCAGAGTTTTGAGCCTGGATGTGCCAAGAATGATGAGTGTGCCATTAACCAAAAGAGGCAAAAAGTGCAGTAGCTTGTGAGGGAATATGAGTTCCCTTTCACTCACACCAAATTTTAGGAGCTGTATGTCCTTGTATCTAGGAGAAATCCTAGATCAGAACAAAATGGTAAAATAAATACCATAATGGATATCAAATGAGTATGGATGTGAAGTACAAAGTGTTTAGAAATAAGAATGTCAGGACACATATTCATTGAGTGGAAGAAATCTAAAATAATGGGGGGGCTGTTTTGGTAGTGTAGGGCAATTCTACTAAGAAGTTCTAGATAAAATAAAAACCTTTGCTCATAAGGAGGCCTGTCTCATTTTTTTTCTATAACAAACTGTTGTAAATCTTTCAGAAAACCTTTGAAGCTTCCAGGAAAGCCAATCCACTCCCTGCCATATCTTCTCTGATATTAGAATCTGAGAAGCTGGAGTTACTTGTCTGGGATCTTTTATGAGCACAGTTTATACACAAAATAGTCTCCTGTGTTCCCTTTTAATGTGGTTAAATGAATGTATTTTGGAATGTAAATTTTTTTCTAATTTTTTAAAATTTACCAACAATTTTACAGGAAAAAACACATATAAAACAACTTGGTAGAGCTTTTGGATCTTTCCTCAATTCTCATTAGTGTATATACATATGATTTACATGTTCCTTGTGATATTGGCTGTGAGTCGATGGTGTGTAAATTGCTTAATGGCCACTCATCCCTTTGTAATGTGACCTAGATGTTCTCCTCATCAAAATATGGGGCCTGTTGCCTCTCCTTTTGAATCTCAGCTGGCCTTATGACTGGCTTTGACCAAGAGATTATAGTATCTGCTCTTGCCCTCTTATAATGCTGCCACCAAAATGTGAAGAAGCTTGACCTAGCCTGCTTCCTGCGAGAGACCATGTTCAGAGATAAAGGCCCACCCTTCAGCCAGCACCAAACTCCAGACATGTGAACAAAGCATCTGAGACCATCCAGCCCCAGTCTAGCTGCCAGATGATTATAGTCAGATGAGTGATTCCCAGGCCACGCCAGCAAACACACCATGCAGCTGAACCCAGCACAAATTGCTAACCCACAGAATTGTAAGCAAATAAAATGATGGTTGTTTTAAGCCACTAAGTTTTAGGAGTTTGTATGCAATAACAGTTAACTGATATAATTGGGTACATGATATTTGCAATTTGGAATTATCATTATTTTAGATATAATTTTTTATGTATTTTGACAAGTTGCAAGATAACAATTTAAAATGATTATATGCAGTTATATTTTATTACTTCACCACAGTTTACTTAAATTTTTCCCAGTCATGAAACATTTGGTTTGTATAGTTTTTCATTTTATGGATAATATTATTCTAAACATCATTGTATAAGTGGCTTCTAGATTTTTTTCCCTTTTCTCTAGGAAATTTTCCTACCAAAAGTGAAATCAGTGGGTGAAAGGATGTCACATATTAACTCTCATTACATATTGCCTGACTGTTTTCCAAAAGATTATTATCAATTTACAATGCAGCCAGCAACATACCTATCTCCCCATGCTCATTTAGCAAACTTTCTATTAATTTAGCAACTTTTAAATTGAGTATGCAAATATTAATTTTATATCTTGATTAATATTCACAGATAGAGCCCGGCCGGGAGTGGCTCAGCGGTTGAGCATCGACCTGGGATCCAGGAGATTGGGGTTTGATTCCCTGTCAGGGCACATGCCCGGGTTGTGGGCTCGATCAATGACTCTCTCAACATTGATGTTTCTGTCTCTCTCTCTCCCTCTCCTTTCCTCTCTCTGAAATCAATAAAGATATATTTTTTAAAAAAAATCACAGATAGAAATAGATACAGATTAAGAGATATATAGACAGACTCCATGCAACCACACACCCACCCAGATGAAGATTCAAAACATTTTCAACTCCCCAGAAGTTTCTCTGTGCCCTTTCTCAGTCACTACCACCCCCAGAAGTAGCCGCTGTTCTGACTTCCATCACCACAGATTAGTCTTGTCTAACCTTAAACTTTGTATAAATAGCATCGTACAGATTGTACCCTTGTGTGCCTGCCTTCTTTTTCTCATCATTACGCCTATGAAATTCATACATATTCTTGCTGTGTATGGCTGGGGCTCAGTCTTTTTTGTTGATGAATATTATTTCATTAAATAAATATACCACAATTTCTTTATCCGTTTCTCATTTGATGGGCATCTGGGTAGCTTTCAGGTTGGTGCTGTTGGTCTATTTTAATAGTTCAATTGTTGTGAATTGGTACCTTAGAGGTTCCAAATAAAAGAACAGAAAAAAACTCCAGAAAGGAACTAAATGAAATGGAGACAAGCAATCTACCAGATGCAGAGTTCAAAACATGGGTTATAAGGATGCTCAGTGAACTTAGGGAAGAGTAGATAAATTCAGTAAAAATTTTAACAAAAAGATAGAAACATAAAAATGGAAATAATGTTACAGAACTGAAGTCATTTTTCACCTACTTGCATCAAAGCCCAGCCAAATACAAACAAGAGTTTACAGCAAAGAAAGTAAAGGTTTGTTTAAGGAAATGGTGCCAATCCTGGAGTCACAGGTATGGTCTAAAACTTGGCTCCCCCATGGCCTGCATAGCATCGATTATATATGGGGAAAAATTGTTCATGGTGATTAAGAGAGTAGGGATCGTAGGCTCTACTGATTGGTTGGGGCCAGGGTAGGGAGTAATTGATCACTGTATCAGGTCCTGATGTCAGCCATGGCGCCAGTCTGTCTAGGTTCATGAGGATGTGGTCGGTAGAGTCATTCTACTTTCTTGGGCCTGAGGCTAAAACATAACTGAGATCACAATGTTACCTTTAGTTTGACTGAAACTCTGTTCCCTCGATCAACAGATCTGAGGCTTTTTCTTAAGACAGTTTGACACTGACCAGAACCTGGTGTTCTATCTAAGGGCGTTAAAGGTGGAATGAAAAAAAAAGAAAGGAAGCAAATGAGTCATGGTGCCATTAGACTATGGTGTCAGCTTGAATCAAGAAGGCAGAAAGGAGAAAGGGTCATAGGCAGAAATAGAGTTTCTGTGTGGTTAAAATAGAAAACATAAAAAAAGAGCCAGCTAGAAATGAAGAATACAATAAATGACATGAAGAATCCATTAGAGGGACTCCAAATTAAATTAGATGAATTAGAGGATCTAATCAGTGATTTGGAATGCAAGGTAGCAGAAAACACCCAATCAGAGCATCAAAAAGAATAAAGAATGCAGTGAGGACACATACAAGAAATAACCAATGAATGCATAAGTAAGTGGAACAACAAATCTCTCTCTCTCTCCTCAATAAAAATAAAAATAAGAATTAAGAATCCAAAACAATGAGGATAGTTTAAGAGGCCTCAAGCATAAAAACATTCTCATCATAGGGGTACCAGAGGAGAAGAGAGAAAGGAATTGAAGACCTATTTGAAGAAATAATAACTGAAAATTTCCCTAACCTAGTGAAGGAAATAGACATACAAGCCCAGAGAAGTGCAGAGGGTTCCAAACAAGATGAACTCAAAGAGGCCCATACTAAGACACATCATAATTAAAATGCCAAAGATTAAACCTAAAGATAGAATCTTAAAAGAAACAAGAGAAAAGTAGTTAAATACAGGGGAGCTCTGTCAGCTGATTTCTCAACAGAAATTTTTCAGGCTAGAAGGGATTGGCACAAAATATTCAAAGTGATGAAAAGCAAGGACTTTCAACCAAGATTACTTTACCCAGCAAAGCTATCATTAAGATTCAAAGAACAGATAAAGAGCTTCCCAGACAAGAAAAGGCTAAAGGAGTTCATGACTACAAAGCCAAAATTACAGGAAATGTTAAAGAGAAGATATTCACCAATGTATATCCAATAAAGGGTCAATATCCAAAATATATAAGGAACTCATTCAACTTAACACCATAAACACAAATAATCCAATTAAAAATAGATAGAGGACCTGAATAGACATTTCTCCAAGAGGAAATACAGACGGCCCATAGACATATGAAAAAATACTCAGCTTCACTAATCATCAGGGAAGTATCACCTCATACCTGTTAGAATGGCTATCATCAATAAATCAATAAACAACAAGTGCTGGTGAGGATGTAAAGAAAAAGGAACTCCCATGCACTGTTGATGGGTTTGTAAATTAGTGTAGCCACTATGGAAAAGAGTATAAAGGTTCCTTAAAAAATTAAATATAAAACATAACACATGACCTAGCAATTTCACTTCTGAGTATTTATCCAAAGAAATCCAAAACACGAATTTGAAAAGACATATGGACTTCTATATTTATTGCAGCATTATTTACAATAGCCAAGATGTGGAAGCAATCTAAGTGTTCATTGACAGACAAATGGATAAAGAAGTGGTACGTATAAACAATAAACTATTACTTGGCCATAAAAAAGAATGAAATCTTGCCATTGGCAACAACAATGATGGACCTAGACAGTTTATACTAAGTAATATAAGTCAGACAAAGAAAGGCAAATAACCATGTGATTTCATTTATGTATGGATTCTAATATGAACAAAACAGAAACCTACTCATAGATACAGAGAAATAATTAATGGTGGCCAGATTGAGAAGGGCATGGGGGATGGGTGAAAAAAGGGAAGGGCTTAAGATGTATACATTGCCAGTTATAAAAACAGCCATGGGAATGTAAAGTACAGCATAGGGAATATAGCCAATAATATTGCAATAACTATGTATGGTACTAACTTATCAGGGTGATCACTTTGTAAGTTATATATATGTCTAATCACTATGTTGTACATCTGAAACAAATATAACATTGTATGTCAATTGTAATTGAAAAATTTAAATTTTTTTTTAAAGAATCCATGAGAGAAAAAAGCCATATGGATCACAGAATGCTACAGACACACATGCACACACACACATGTGTCCATACACATTATTTCTAGTGAAATGTTATAAAGATATATCAGCTTAGGTGACTGTTCAATTGCAAGTTGTTTTAGTGTAGTTTTGTTCTGTTATTTAGAAATCTAAGTTTGATGAAAGGTCATGCAGAAACCCACCATTTAATTCAGCAAAAACACATTCTAATCCTGTACCCTTCCGTCTCAAGAATTTTCAGTGCTGTTTACCACAACTTGGTAGCATTGCACAGCATATGCAGGACTAACTCAGACTTTATATTAATCTCCAAAGGTCTAAAATTGCAAAGCAAATATCATGAGGTGAGTGAGAGCTTTGTGACGGACACTCACTCATGACAAGGTTATATGACAAGTAAAAATAGAGTATTTGGTTAAGAAACAACTAAATACTGACAAGTTTATCTACAATAGAAATCCACAAAAGGGAGAGATCCAGGAGGGTTCTCCTGAAGTACGGAGGCTTCGAGTGAAAACAGTGATTTAAACTGCCTGTGAGGCATTGGATTAGACTTCAGGGGATTGGGAGAAGGACATGGTTCGCAGAAGGATGGGACAGAAGCAAGAACAGTGTGAGCAGAGAAAGTGAGACTGATTGAGATTAGAACTGAAGGTTCATGCTGGGAAGCAGTTTTGAGGCCAAATGGGCCAGTGGTGAGTAGGACAAGGAAGGTTATTAGATTTAATAGTGGGCACTGCATGGAGATGGTAGAAGTGCTATTTCAGGGGACTTGTGGTCAATGAATAGAACTATTTATTATTTATAATATACTGTTTGATTTTTTGTGAATAATATCCTTCACAGCTTTCCATGAAAAATAACACTATTATCCTAAAGATCCCTACAGAAATGTTTATGCTTTTATTTGGCACTGAATCTAGCTCTTCATAAGGAGCAGTCTCCATGCCCTCCCATATGTCTTACTCCTTCAGGCTGTTGCAGATCCAATCAGAGGCTCCACGGTAAAGCAGTTGGTTCTTTGGCTTTTGCATAAGTCTCAAAATAATGTGCATCATGAGAAAAGGGACAGACAGCAAAGGGTCACATGGTATGGCACATATCTACTGTGTTCCTTTCGTATCACAGGTGAATACACGTATAGTTAGAGATTAAAGAAATGCCCTAAGAGTTGGTTAGATGAGAAGAGTTCTATTTCAATACGATGGTGTGTTTTAGTTGGTTGTGCTTTATTGGACAAACATGATCAGCAGTTGATCTGGAAAAAGGAATTTAAATTATCCACATTTCATAGCATCACGAATCCAACCGTAAAGAGAGAAGATATCTACATATATATGGATGAGTCTATAAAAATTTAAGATATAATATTACTCAAACCAAACATAGAAATGACATAATGAATGCTTAAAATTTGTGTAACCACTTTCTTACATCGCACACGAGAATAAACTCAAAATAGATTAAAGACTTAAATGTTAGACTCAAAACCATAAAAATCCTAGAAGAAAACTTAGGCAGTAAAAGCTTGGTCATTTCTCATAGCAATATTTTTTCTAATATATCTCCTCGAGCAAGGGAAACAAAAGAAAACATAAACAAATGGGACTACAACGAACTCAAGAGTTTTTGCTTAGCAAAGGGAACCATCATCAAAATAAAAAGACAACTCACTGAATGGGAGAATATATTCGCCAATGATACATCTGATAAGGGGTTAATGTCCAAAATTATAAAGAACTTATAAAACTCAACACCAAAACCCCCCAAACAATCCAATTAAAAAATGGGCAAAAGACCTGTGCTCCATGTCACTAATCATCAGAGAAATGCAAATTAAAACCACAATGAGATATCACCTCACACCTGTCAGAATGGGTGCCAGCAACAAATCAACAAACAGCAAGTGTTGGCGAGGGTGCGGGAAAAAGGAAACCTTCATGCACTGTAGGTAGGAATGCAGATGGTGCAGCTACTGTGTGAAGCAGTATGGAGCTTCCTCAAAAGGTTAAAAGTGGGAACTACCTTATGATCCAGCAATTCCACTTCTTGGAATTTATCCGAAGAAACCAGAAACACTAATTCGAAAGACTTATGCACCCCTATGTTCACTGCAGCGTTATTTACAATGGCCAGATCTGGAAGCAGCCCAAGTGCCCATCAGTAGACGAGTGGATAAAAAGCTGTGGGACATTTACACCATGGAATATTCTCTGCTGTAAAAAGGAAGACAATTTTACCCTATGTGACAGCACGGATGGGCCTGAAGAACTTTACGCTAAGTGAAATAAGCCAGTCCGAGAAAGACACGTACCACATGATCTCACTCATATGCGGAATTTAATGAACAAACTGAACTCAAAATAGAGACAGACTCAGAGATACCAATCGAAATAGAGACAGACTCATAGGTAGAGAGCAGGCAGACAGCTCTGGTGTTTGGGGGTGTAGAGGGATTGAGCAAAAAGGGGGGGAAGGGAACTCAAGGACATGGACAACAGTGTGGTGATTACAGAGGATGGGGGGGTGGAGGTGGAAGAGGGCATGGAGAGGGTAAATGGTGATGGAAAAAATATAAGAAAACAAAGAAAAAGAAAAACCCTAAAGACATAACAGGAATTTTTAAAGTTATGATTGGAACGAGAAGAAGATTAAGGAAAAGAACTTTACTTGGATAAACACTGTAATAATACAATGAAATTAAAAGAAAAAAATTTGTGTAGTTATTAAATGCTCCAAAAATTTCAGGGCATTCAAAATAACAGCTAAGAAACACCTGGTTTATTACATTTTTATTTATAAAATTTTATTCATGTAACTTACTTTTAATGACATGAGATTCTACACTTTTCTTTCATTTTTTTGCTTAAATCAATAAGAAAAGTGATTGTAGTTACGAATATGAGTAAGCTACAGTCCCTGGGATGAGAGTTTTGGGAACTTTGGGCGGCAGGGAGTGTATTTTGCCTGTGGGAGGAATGTCAGTCACTGGGGAGGCAGCCTTTGTGATGGCTACCAGTGGTCCTCTTCTTGCTTTTGTGTAATCCTCTCACCTTGAAAACGGGCTGGGCCTAGCGACTTGCTTCTAACAGATGGAATACAGGACAGGTACCCTGGCCAGTTTGGCTCAGTGGTTACAGCGTCGCCCCGAAGACTGAAGGGTCCCTGGCATGATTCTGGCCAAGGGCACGTACCTCAGTTGCAGGCTTGATCCCCAGCCCCGGTTGGGGCACATTCAGGAGGCGACCAATCGATGTGTCTCTCACATTGATGTTTCTCTCTCTCTGTCTCTCTCTCTCAGTCTCTCTCTCCTCCCTCTCCCCCTCTCTCCCCTCTCTCTGAACATAAGCAATGGAAAATACAGGATTAATACAGGAAAGGTGAGGATGTCACTTCTGAAATTGGGTTATAAAAATAGATTACTTTTGTCTTGCTGCTTTTAAAAAATATATATATATCTTTATTGATTGCAGAGAGGAAGGAAGAGAGATAGAAACATCAATGATGAGAGAGTCATTGATGGGCTGCCTCCTGCATGCCCCTGACTGGGGATCGAGCCCACAACCCAGGCATGTGCCCTGACCGGGAATTGAACCCCGATCTCCTGGATCCTAGGTTGACACTCAACCTCTGAGCCCCCGCCCCGGCTGAGCCTGCTGCTTCACTCTTGCTTATTCATTCGATGGAAGCCAGCTGCAGTGTTGTGAGCTAATTGTAGATATCATAGTGAGGTCATGTTTTTTAATCCACTCTGCCAACCTCATCTTTTTGTTGTTGGTTGTTTTTTGTTAATCCTCACACTAGCATGTTTTTTTTCATTGATTTTTTTTTTTTAAAGGTAGTGGAAGGGAAGGAAGGAGGGGATGGAGAGAGAAACATTGATGTGAGAGAGACACATCGACTGGTTGCCTGCCACACCTGCCGACTGGGGCGGGGATCAAACCTGCAACCCAGGTATATCGCCTTGACTGGGAACCAAACTCGTGACCCTTTGGGGAGAAGGCCAATGCTCTAACCACTGAACCACACTGGCCAGGGCCAACCTTGTTTTTTAATTGGTGTACTTAGACCTTTTACATATAATGTATCTATTAATATGTTAGAGTTTAAGTCTGCCATTATATTTTTTGTTTTCTATGTGTTCTCTGTTTTCCATATCTCTAGTTTCTTTTTCTCTGCCATCTGTGGGTTACTTGAACATTTTTGAAGAATCCTATTTAGATTTATCCACTGTTGACATAAGAAATGCCCAGCCCCGGCTGATGTGGCTCAGTTGGTTGTAACATTGTCCCATACACTGAAAGTTTGTGGGTTCAATTCCCAGTAGGGGCACATACCCAGGTTGTGGGTTTGATCCCCTGTCAGGTGCATATGGGAGGCAACTGATCCATGTTTCTCTGCCTCTTTTCCTCTTCCTTCCTTTCTCTCTAAAATCAATAAAAACATCTCCTCAGGTGAGAATTAAAAAAAAGAAAAAAAGAAATGTCCAATCCTGTAGAGAATTTTTGAGTTCATTTGAACAAAAGTGATAATATATGTAGGGAGCAAGATCTCAAATGCTCCGGAGAGTAACAGTTTTGCAGCTTCTTTTATGCACTTAGAATTAAGCGGGGAATGTAAAAAAGGTTACATGGAGGTGAAAGAAAGCAAGGTGGAAATTGGATGACAGGATAGTTAACAAGATTATGTGCTTTCTTGAGGGTGGTTACAAGTAATTTCAAATGTGTATAAGCCTAGATTAGGGGGCACATCTGGCCTATAGACTGTATATGGCCCTTGAAATCATTTGGACTGGCCCTGCCAAGGCAACCGCAGGCAGGACTCAAAAATCAATAAATACAGGAGCTAATTTTTAAGTTGATAATTTTGTATGGCCCAAGAATGATGATATAAATAGCCAAGTGGCCCTTGGCAGGAAAAAGGGTGCCCACCCTTGGCCTAGATGAACAGGAACAGTGGACAGGGCTTGCTTAAGGCAAAGATAAACCTTTTACTAAAGAAGTTATGTGTCTGGGGCATGACTACCCATTACAGGCCCAGTTAAGAATTTATGACCAGATCACCCTGTGAGATTACGTTCCATAGAATTCCTGTTTTTTCATCCACACTGGTGTTTTTCACCAGGTTTGTTGAGCTATAAATGACACATAACGTTGTGTAAGTTTAAGGCATACAATGTGTTGCTTTGGTAAACTTTTATATTACAAAATAATCACCACCTCTATAGTTTTTAATTACCATTTTTATTACCTATTTTAAATTTTTTGGTAAAATATACATAACATAAAATTTATAATTTTTAACCATTTTTAAATGTACAATTTGGTGGCATTAAATACATTCGCTATGTTGTCCAACCATCTCCACTGTCCATTTCCAGAACTTTTTCATCATCCCAAACATAAACTCTGTACCCCTTAAACAGTGAATCCCCACTTCCCCCTTATCCATAATATTTTTAAATTTTACCCTTTGTGCAGTTTTTTTAGTGGTTTCTTTACATATTACAACATTATCTATACTTATCACAATCGACTCGTGTCACCATGTTACCTGTTCAAGTTAAGTATAGAAATCTTACCTTCATTTACATCTTTGGCCTCTCTGTTTATAATATAACATAAAAGGGCTTCTATGGAAAGTAACCTCACAGGGCGATCTGACCATAAATTCCTAACTGGGCAGGTCATGGTAGGTAGCCATGCCCCAGACACATAACTTCTTTAGTAAAAGGCTTATCTTTGCCTTAAGCAAACCCTGTCCATTGTTTCTGAACATCTAGGTTAACACACCTTTGCAATGCCTCTTTCCAGACCCCTCTTTCTAAAGCCTGAACACCTTTAAGAGAGCACATAATCTAACCTTTCTATAATCTGACCCCTGCCTTGCTTTCTGCCACTTTAGTGTAATCTTCCTAACACTCCCTCCTTAATTTCAAATGCACAAAAGAAGCTGACAACTGTCATATTCTTGGTAGCATTTATCTCAGTCTGTTGAGATCTTGCTTCCATGTATATACTGTTTGATTCAAATAAAGTTTTATAAAAATTCTCTACAGGTATGGACATTCTTATGTCAACATACTTACTCTACATACAACATTGTTAGAGTTTTTGCTTTCACTGTTAATTTAGAAATTTAGAAAACTAAAGAGGAAAAGGAAAGCTTGTGGTACATACTAATATTTTTGCTTATTGTGTTATTTCTTTCTTCTTGATGTTCCAAGTTTCCTTCTTTTATTATCTTTCTGTTTAGAAAACATTGCTTTTGGTAGGTCTGCTTATGACAAATTCTCTTAGTTTTTCTTCATCTGATGATATCTTGATTTTATTTTCATTATTAAAGAATGTTTTCCCTTTTCCTGTGGGAGCCACCTTGAGAGGAGTGTGGACACTGATATCAGTGTACTCTGAACAGAGGAAATCATCTGGCAAAAATGTCACTTTGCTTGCTGTGTGTAAGGCTCCCATTCAACCAGATATTGTGAACTTTGTTCACTCAAGATTGTGCAAAAACAATAGACAGCCCTATGCTGTCAGTGAATTGGCAGGTCATCAAACCAGTGTTGAGTCTTGGGGTCCTGGCAGAACTGTGGCTTGAATTCCTAGAGTTTGAGGTGGGGGAACTCATCATTCTGGCCAGGATGCTTTTGGACATGTGTTGTGGGGGCTGCACATTTGCACCGACCAAAACCTGGTGCTGTTGGCACCACAGAGTGAACACAACACAGCAGAGATATGCCATCTGCTCTGCCCTGGCTGCCTCAGCCTTACCAGGGCTGGTCATGCCTAAAGGCCATCATATTGAGGAAGTTCCTGAACTTCCTTTGGTGGTTGAAGATGAAGTTGGAGGCCACAAAAAAAGAGGCTGTTTTGCTTCTTAAGAAACTTAAGGCCTGGAATGATATCAAAAAGGTCTACGCCTCTCAGTGAATGAGAGCTGGCAAGGGCAAAATGAGAAACTGTCATAGTATCCAGCGCTGAGGACCTTGATCATCTATGAGGACAACAATATCATCAGAGCCTTCAGAAACATCCCTGGGGAAGCGCTTGAGATCTTGCTCCCATGCATATTTCATCAATTTGGCTCACATAAACTCTTTTTATTTTTTAAATTAAATTTTGTTTTTGTTTTAAAATAAACTCATAAAGATTATCAACAGGGTTGGATATTTCTTACGTTGATGAGGTTTTCATAGGAAAAAGGAAGCAGAGAAAGGAGAAAATAAGGCTGAGATCTAGTGATGGAATTATTCTGCTTATTGTAAGCAAACTGAACATTTTGAAACTTGCTCTTGGTGGGCATCTGGGCTGTTTCTGCATTTGGACTGAAAGTGCTTTCCACAAGTCAGATGATCTGTATGGCATCAGGCATAAAGCTGCCTCCCTCAAGATTACCTATAACCTTCCCATGCTCAAGATGCTCAATACAGACCTTAGCAGGCAATCTTGAAAACCCCAGAGATCCAAAGAGTCTTCTGAGCACCACGCAAGAAGATTCATCACAGAGTCCTGAAGAAGAATCCACTGAAAAACCTGAGAATCATGTTGAAGCCAGACTTATATGCAAAGACCATACATGAGAACACCATTCTTCACAGGGCTAAGAACCACAAGCTCCGGGTGGATAAAGCAGCAGTGCTAGGCTCCAAATCAGATGAGAAGAGGGTTCCAGGCAAGAGCCTGTGGTAGGGAAGGAAGGAAAGAAGACTTTTGGTGATACAAAACAGAAGCCTTTGGTGGGGAGAAAGACTGCAGCTACCAAGAAACCAGCAGCTGAGAAGCCCAGAGAAAAGGAACCTACCACAAAAGAAAAGAAGCCTACAACATAAAGTTAAATTTGTTTATTTCGTAAAGGTCATCACTTTGGAGAGCTAATTTTGAATAAAAACCTAATCAAAGTCAGTGAAAAAAATTATTTTCACTGGACACAGGATACTTGGTTGATAATTCTTTTCTTTTAGTACTTGAAAAATGTTGTGCCACTTCCTTCTAGGTCTTGTGGTTCAGGTGAAAAATCTGCTGTAATTCATATTTGTGTTCCCCTTTAATGCATCATTTCTCTCTGGCTGCTTTCAAGATATTTTCTTTCTCCTTAGTTTTCAGAAGTTTAATTGTCATATGTCTCTTGAAGTGGATTTCTTTGGTTTCATTTTATGTGAGATCTGTTCAACTTCTTGAATTTGTAGGTTTATGTTTTTTACCAAGTTAGGGAAGTTTTCAGCTATTATTTCTTTGAATACATTTTCAGTCCTCCTCTCATACTCTTCTCATTCTGTGACTGCAATGATATGATTGTTACCTTTAAAAAAATCCTGTAGTCCTTAACACTGTTCTTTTTATTTCAGACTATTTTTTTCTCTGTGTTCAGGTTGGGTAAATTCTATTTGTCTGTTTCTCAAGTTCACTGATTCTATCTCTGTTATTTTTATTATGCTATTGAGCTCATACAGCAAGATTGTATTTTACTTATGTATTTTTCAGTTCTATAATTTTCACTTAGTTCTTTTTGATAATTTAGATTTTCTCTGGTCCCTTCCAATACCACCTTGGCAAAAGCGGAGCACTAAATCACACTGCCTTGTTGCAAATGGGTGAGGTGGAAGTTCAGTTGTCTCCTTGTTCCACTGACAACTTCCCAGTGAAAGCGGGGCATCAACTCCCACTGTCTTGTTGCCTCTGAGTAGGGGTGCAAACTCAGCTCCATGCTCAATCTGCTGATCCCACCTGCTGGGAGAATTGGAGTACCACCTGCTTTGGCCAGGTAGAAGATCAACCCTTCCAAAACCATTCTGCAGGAGAATTGGAGTGTTGCCTCTCCCATCCATGGATTAGGGGGATTGAGTGGAAAAATAATTCTCTTGGCAGTTCTGCTGAAATCATGCTGGGGAGAGGGTGTAGTTTTTCTGTGTTTGGCTGGAGTAAGACAGATATTGCCAATAAGGTTTTCTATTGTAAGGCCACCCTTTTTTCCACTGTTTGGCTAGGGAAAACAAGCTTTTCTTGGAGCTTTTATTATCTATGTCTGTTTGTGGTGTTGGGTTTGAGGCTTTTCCAGTGCCCTGTCTGAGATATAACAGAAAATAAGGAAACCCAGGAACTTACCACCGTGTCATTCTTCAAGTGCAAGATCTCTATTGTAGCCCAACTTCTTTCTACCTTTCAAAATATTCCCTTGCTCACCCTAGATGGTTTGGCTCAGTGGTTAGAGTGTTGGCCCGTGGGCTGAAGGGTCCCAGGTTCGATTCCAGCCAATGGCACATACCTTGGTTGCAGGCTCCATCCCCCTACCTAGTTGGGACACGTGTGGGAGGCAACCAATCAATGTGTCTCTCTCACATTGGTATGTCTCCCCACCCTCCACTCTCTCTGAAAAAGCAATGGAAAAAAATATCCTTGGGTGAAAATTAAAAAAAAAAAGATTCCCGTGTTTAACTAGACGTATGATGAGGCAAGTGACTATTACTGATAAGTAAAAAGAAATACAAACAATAGAAGCAGACCCACAAATGACTTAGAGGTTATATTTATCAGATAAAAAAAACTTCCATGTTATTTTTGTGCTATGTCTAGGGTTTTTAGGGACGAGCTGGAGGAATGGAATTACTTCATGTTAGTGGAACTGGAAGTACCTCAAAAAGCCATTTTTTAAACACTTGCTTAATTTACTACCTGGAGTCTCCCCCATGTTGTCAAAAGTCCTGAATCTTGTATTTCAGCAATTTACAACCTAGATCTGCCCTGAAAAGATGCATAGTAAATTATGTAAACAGACGAGTCAAAAGCATACCTAATAAAAGGAAATAATAGCACCCTAAATTTATATAGGGCTTCATGATTTACAGAGCACTTTCTATATACATATACTCTGTATATTTACCAATTAAAATATGCATTTCCTATTATATATTTTACTGTCAACAATGTTCCAAGATAGGTGGAGTAGGTATTGTTATTATTATTTTTTTTAAAAGGGGGCTGTTTGGTTAAGGTTCTTGCCTAAGGTTGAAAAGCTGGTAAATAGAAGTGTTATGACTTTTGTGAATTTTAGCTCTGGGCTCCTATTACTAAACCACACTACTTAGGGTAAATGATCCTTTATTCTATTAGAAATCCCATGCTTGACAAATAATCATGGAGCGTGATTTTTTTTTTTTTTTAATGTTTTTATTTATTTCAGAGAGAGGAAGGGAGAGGGAGAGATAAAAACATCAATGATGAGAAACAGTCATTGATCGGGCTGCCTCCTGCCTGCCCCCTACTGGGGATTGAGCTGGAAACCCAGGCATGTGCCCTGACCGGGAATTGAGCTGTGACCTCCTGGTTCATAAGTCCACACTCAACCACTGAGCCACGCCAGCTGGGTGATTTTATCTTTTTGAGGTACAGTGCCTTATGGGTTTTGAATCAGACAGATTCAAATTAAAATTCCAACTCCACCATGTTTAAGTTGTGCAACTCTTCTGTACCTCAGTTTCTTCATCTGTAAAATGAGGATAACGATATTTACCTTAAAAGTTTCTTTTGGATAATCACACATTTAAAGCAAAGTGCTTGGCTTAATAAATGGTAGCTACTATTATCATAAAAGATAAACAAAGGAAAAAAAAAAAAACCCAACCCATTGCATTTCCATAATGAGGAAGTAATGATTCAGACTCAAAACTTTTGGAAGCAGGGAGGGTGCATCTGTCCATTCCTGTGTGGTTGTGCAGCACTGCACATGTTGCTTAATAAACATTGGCATCTCTGTCATTTTAACTGTAAGGGACTTAAAGGTCATCTGTTTCAAGCTTCTTTTATAAATAAGGAAACTGAGGCTGGGCGAGGTTGAATGAATTACTTTAGGGTTACGGTGCTAGTGCTCTTCCTGCTATACTTGGTAAAGCACACAAATGACTAAGCAGAAAACAAACTATACAAAGACACCCCAGATTCCAGAAAGAAAAAGATTCAGACCAATAAAACCTGAGGTAGCAGGTCCAAAGGTATGAATACCCCCTGCAGGCCAGGCACCATATATGAGGGCAATGCCTGTATACCATCCTCATAGAGATATACAAGGGAGTAGCTTCACTGGTAGGCAACCAGTTAGGAGTACCCTGGCCTTCAGAAGCGGTGAAGGTTACACTGGGAGGGCTTTGCTGGCGAGAGAGGCTGTCTTCTACAAACATTAGTGGGGCTGAAGGAAGGAGGTGGTAGATACAGAAGGAGAGGCATTATTGTCAACACTGCCTATCCAATTCCTAGTCGTAGGTCTTTTTTTTTTTTTAAATATATCTTTATTGATTTCAGAGAGGAAAGGAGAGGGAGAGAGAGAGACAGGAACATCAATGATGAGAGAATCATTGATTGAGCCCGCAACCCAAGCATGTGCCCTGACTGGGAATCGAACCCTGATCGCCTGGCTCCTAGGTCGACGCTTAACCACTGAGCCACGCCCGGCCGGGCCCTAGTAGTAGGTCTTAATGGGGAGCAAGTGTCATCCAGCTAGTCATCAAACAGTCATGTAAGTGGCAATGTGCCCCAAACCACATAGGATCTATAAAAGAAGTAGAAAACATTCAGTTTAATAGTTTTTAAGTAGTAGTTGTGTTTTCACCATTTCTTAAACTGGCCCTAATAGCAATTTCCAGAAATGTCTCATGTGGAGATTTTTTTGGGGGCGGGGGCTTGAAACTGAAAATTTAATTTTTAAAAATGATAAGGAATGGTATTTTTCATAATCCAGTATTTCATAATAACACATTTTGTCAGTTGACCCTTGGTTTTATATTGGCCGTTACTAGAAGAGTCAGCAAATTAGCAAGGTCTTTTCCATATGGTCTTTTTTTTACAATTATAATTATAAACATAGTCTTTCTTATCTTTATCTGAAAGTGTATTTTGCATAAAGGTACATTTCTAAAGCAATTTTTTATAAATTCTCAAATCTAAAAGATGGAATTTGAACTTTTTCTCTCTTGCCTCTGTCTACTTTCAGGGTTCTAAAAATAAATCAAAGAGAAAAGAATATGTAAGATATAAGATATATTGAGTAAGGGTGGGCTAAGATATAGTTATGTGTAACAGCTATTAAACATTTTTAGAAGATGTCAAAGTAGTTCTATGAAATTTTGTTGTTGTTAGAGATATGTTTGGACGTCAAAAACAGTTTACAAAATAGTAATATATAATAAGAACTATCTTTCATAAAAATGTGCATATAGATATATATGTGTATACATAAGAAAAACTGGAAATTCACTCCAAATGTTAAAATGGATTTTTTCCCTGGGTTTTGGGATTTCATGGGATTATTATTTGTTTTGTTTTTTGCATTTTCTAAATTTTTTTTTTTTTACAGTGAATATGTATTTTGGTCTCCTATTTTTAAAAGTTTACTTAAATGTTACAGAGAATCAAATCTGGAGTGGAGGAGAGGACCAGAGCAAGGTTCAGAATGATTACAAATGGAAGGTTCTCCAGACTGAACAGAATGTGGGGCAGGAGTTCATATGATACTGGAGTGGTGTTTGTCTGTAAATTCTTCTTTGTTGTGTGCTGAAATATAGTCATAGACAAATAATTTATAGTTGTTCTGGAAACTAAATTCCCCCCCTCTTGTTTCTAGAGACCCTTCTCTGACAAACTAAGGTTAGGCTTAAAGCAGTTATGCACTGGGTAGAAAAGGCCAGTACAGGGTAAGGAGGGAGCACAAAGATTTCTGCCCTTACAAGTACTATTTTTCTCTCTTCTCAGGTAAATTTGAAGCCCCTTCTCTTACTTGTTTATTATCTTTCCTTTAACAAATACCTAAGGCACTTTTTCTATGCTTAAGTCATGAGGGTGAAAAATAAGTCAGCCCTGACCTAGGAGCTAACAATCTAATTGAGCTAACAAGGCAAATATTTTAAAAGTTAACCAAAAATAGAGTGGTAGTGTGCACCTAGGCATTAAATGACAACACAGAAAAGTCCTATAAGCAGTTCAAGGAGTGGCCGGTAACTTGACTGTGAGGTCATGGTTTAGATCAGCACTGTTTAATAGAACTTTCTACAGTGATGGAAATGTTCCTTCTGTGCTGATTAGCACAGTAGCCACTAGTCACATGTGGTTACTGAATACTTGAAGTAAGGTTAGTATGATTGAGGAATTGAATTTTTAATTTATTTTAAATAGCTATGTAGCCCGGCCGGGCGTGGCTCAGCGGTTGAGCGTCAACCTGGGATCCAGGTGATAGGGGTTCGATTCCCGGTCAGGGCACGTGCCCAGGTCGCAGGCTCAATCAGTGACTCTCCATCATTGATGTTTCTCTCTCTCTCTCTCCCTCTCCCTTCCTCTCTCTGAAATCAATAAAGATATATTAAAAAAAAAAAAAAAAAAAAGCTATGTATAACGATTAATTACCATATCGAAGAGTGCAGGCCAAGCTCTAGAGGGTATATAAGTTAAAGTAGGGCTTGTCCTGTTACTTTAAGAAAGGGGAGGAGTTGAATAGCTAATACAGAAAAGCATTCTAGGAGAAAAAACATAAATGAATTGTGCTCCATTCACACGGAAAGTATGAAAGTGTTTGGACGTGAGTGTGTGAAAGTGCTCAGTGTTTGGATGAGGGGCTGTGATGGGTTGCTACACTGTACAGATCATGCTTCTGAGAGTTAGGATTTGAAGCTGTAGGTAATGGAGAGTCATTCATTATTTCCTTTTTTAAAATTGAGATATTATTGACATATAACATTATATTAGTTTCATGTATACAACATACTAATTTGGTATTTGGATATTTCTGATCAGTGGATAATAATAGCTCTCACCATGTGCCAGGCATTATGTTGAGTGCCTTACATGGATTATCTCATTTAATTATTATTATTTTTTAAATTAAATTTATTTTATTTTTTAAATATATCTTTATTGATTTCAGAGAGGGGAAAGGAGAGGGAGAGAGAGAGAGATAGAAACATCAGTGATGAGAGAGTCATTGATCGGCTACAGCCCGCAACCCGGGCATGTGCCCTGACCGGGAATCGAACCCTGATTGCCTGGATCCTAAGTTGACGCTTAACCGCTAAGCCACGCCCGGCCGGGCTAAATTAAATTTAAATAGGGAGGGAGAGAGAGAAGCCTCGATGTGAGAAAGAGACGTGGATTGGTTGTCTCCTGTATGCTCTCCGACCACTCACAACCTAGGTATGTGTCCTGACTGGGAGCTGAACTCACAACATTCCTGTGCATGGGACTATGCTCCAACCACTGAGCAACACTGGCCAGGGCTCTAATTATTATAACAACCTTTTCAGGGAAATGAAGCTTCATTTGGTGGCCCTGTAAGGGTAAGAGATCAAAGGCAGATGAGTGAAGCAATTATAATCTTGGAGACATGTCAAAGGTACTAATGAAGGTGAGGAGGTAGAAATTTAAAAGCCCCGCTTAAGACATTAAGAAGTTATACTCAAGCCCCTGGTTGAGCATCGACCTATGAACCAGGAGGTCATGATTCAATTCCCTTTCAGGGCACATGCCTGGGTTTCTGGCTCTATTCCTAGTAGGGGGTGTGCAGGAGGCAGATCAATGACTCTCTCTCATCATTGATGTTTCTCTCTCTCCTTTTCTCTCTCTGAAATCAATAAAAACATAATAATAATAAAAGAAGTTACACTCAACAGAACTTGATGTCTGACTGTATGGTAAGGGTCAGAATGAAAAAGGGAATGAGACAATCTTTATCTCCAGGGATACTCCTGAGGATAGAATCCCCAGGAACACCAATGATTCTGGGGTGCAAAAGGCAGCTGACTCAGCAAAGGGGTCCTGAGAAGGATGCAGATGGGTAGAAATGGAAACAGTTTAGTGGAGTCCAGGAATCTGATAGAGAAAAGCTTTTCAAGAATCCTGCAGGTAAGTTAAAGATGAGGGTGGAGAAGTGGCAGAGGAACCTGGGAGAGTTAAGGTAATGCTTACTAAAACTGAGGAGTCAAGGAGAGGAAAGTCAGTTTGGAAGGGAAATATAAATAAACTCTGCTTCTGGCATGTTGATTGGAAGTAACCAGTCCTCTGAAAGATGAGATCTTGATGGTTAGAGGGAATGTGAAGTTAAGAGTTCATTAGGCAGCTCAGGGGTGGAGAGGGGTAGCTGTAATTTTTTTCTCCCAGGACATTAGGTCAAGGAGAAAGAGAAGGTTTGAGGATATAACCTGAGGATAGAACTATCCATATAAAAAGGCTAAATGGGAACTTACAATAGTAACAACCACCACCACCATTTATCCTGTGACTGCCATGTGCTTATTATGGGTATTTACATATATTATCTCACTTAATTTTCCTAAGAATCTAATGAAGTATTATTAATTCCAATTATAAAAAAGGAAATTGGAGCTCAAAAAGGTTTTTTTCGAAATTAAATAAAAAAAGATTGCCTACTCTGCTGCCAGACTGTTCTGGGCACAGAACAATACAAGCAAGGGGCCTGCTTTCCTGCAGCTTTTATGGATGAGGCGCGGACAGGAAAAAAGAAAGAAAAAGAAGGGAATAAATGAATCGGATCGCTTCAGATTTAACAAGTGGTGGGAAAATAATAAAACTAGTGATATAACCGATATTATAATAAATACAATACAGCAATGGAGGAGGGTGTGGGGGAAGGTAGAAGCTCTATTAGAGTGGTCAGGGGAGGGCCCTCTGACGGGGACAAGCGAGCTGAGTAGTTTAGGTGGGGAGTTTTCCAGGGCAAGGAAGAGGGTCAGCGCGCAGGGACCCCCAGGCTTTACTCGTTGGGCTCCTGGATCAACGCTCAAGTTAGTGCAGCCGAAGGAAGCTTAGTGCGCAAGGGGGTACAGGCCGAGGCTGGAGAAGCCACCAAATCAGGAGAAGGAGTCACACAAAGGGGGCAAGTGGGTCCGATGCAATGGAATAAGGAGCCTAAGAGGCAGGGGCCAGACTGCCCGGCTTTCCGACGAGTTTCCATTTCGCGAAGCTGCGGGTCCAAGGCACGGGGGTGAGGCAACCGGTCAGGAAAGCTGCCAGGACCAGGGCAAAAGGGCAAGGCCCGCGGGGGTGCGGAGGGGGACCTAGTGGTGTCGCGGGCGTCGGGGCAGCACTGCCGGCCGCGCCGAGTCCTTCCTCGCGGGGGGCGCCCGCGCGGCCCGCAAGTAGCTCGGGTCACGGGTCCCCGAGTCACCCCGCCTTTAATGCTAGTAGGCGCTCCCCGCCCGGCCTCGCTTGGTTTCTCGACCACGGCGGCTAGTTCGTCTTCCAAAACTTCGGAATGACGGTACCCCCGAGTGACAGGGAGAAGAAAGAATTGACGGCTCGGGAGAAATCCGGCGGGAAAGAGACCTTTTCATTTCTGTCCTGTTTCCTCTCCCGGGGTTCCAGAAACCACGGGCTTTCCGGTTCGCTCGCCAAGTCACCCCCTCCAACAGCGAGGCTATTGGTTTGGCCTCTAGACCCGGATTGGCTGAAGGTTTACGCCTGGGCCAGGGATTGGCGGACGTTGGTTTCTTACGCACCCCTCGCTCCCATTGGTTCGTTTTCCCGGTTTCTGGGAGGAGTGGTTAGGAACGGTTTCCACCCTCTTGTTTACGAAGCGCGCAGTTGTAGCACTCGCGGAGCGCCAGGGCTGTCCCCAAAGTTCCCTATTTAGCTCTTTGGGCCAATTGAGTCCTTGCTCCACCCTCGACCTCTCCCTCGCACGCCTCCCGCGCGGTACCGCCCTCACCTTTAGAGCGGCGGCGCGGGAGGACGCCCGTCGCGTTCCTCCGCCCGCGCTCGCCCGGCTGCTCCCCCTCGCGGGGGCTCTTGGTACGGCCCGCGCCGCCTCCGTCCCTGGCAGGGGTGGCTCCCCCCGATCTCTGGTCGGCGGTTCTTGGTGCCGCCCTGGAGAACCAGGTCATCGGCCGGTTCCCGTGAAAACAAAAACAATCGGCGGCGCGGCCGCGGGTAGCCGAAGGCGGCGAGAGGGGACCGGAGACGCGGGGCCGGGTGGGGCAGCAAGCCGGTGAGGTTGCGACGCGCCAGAGGCCGTGCGCCATGGGGCAGCCGGGCACGGGCTGCGCGGGGCTTCCCCGGCGCCGGGGCTAGCGTGTCCGCCGCCTCAGCCGCCCGCGCCGCCCGCCTGGGGGACAAGGAGGAGGACGCGGCCTCGGCCGGGCCCGGGCCGAACGGCTGCGGACACCCGGGCGCCGGGGAGCCGAGCGCCGCCGCCGCCTCCGAGATGGATCAGTGCGTGACGGTGGAGCGCGAGCTGGAGAAGGTGCTGCACAAGTTCTCCGGCTACGGGCAGCTGTGCGAGCGCGGCCTGGAGGAGCTCATCGACTACACGGGCGGCCTCAAGCACGAGATCCTGCAGAGCCACGGTAGGGCGGCCCGGGTGGGCGCGCGGGGCCCGGCCTGCCGGCGCCCCTCAGGCCACGGCGGGCTGGGAGGGGTGCCCTCCCGAGTGCCGTTCCCCGCCTCCCGGAGGTGCGGAGACCCTCGGGCCCCCGTGACTTTTCTCCCTCATCTCGGCCGGTTTGCCTCGAACCTGCCCGACCTCGTTGTTAATTGAAAGAGCGCGAATCCACGCTGAAACCTATCCCGGAGCCTCGTGCTTCAGCCATGTTAAACGTGCGTGGGGGTCGGCCCGCGACACCTGCAAACTGCTGCGCTCCCGGGTGGGTGCCCCTTGCTCCGCCCCGGAAGGGGGCATCTCGCGTGGTCCCCGCGAATAGCGTTGGACCCTTTTTCTTCCCCTGCTCCAGATCCTTGGCTGGGGACTCACTTTCTTCTTCTTCTTCTTTTTTTTTTTTTTAAATTAGAAAGTGGAGTGTTATTCTTAGCTGTGTGTTAACAGAACAGTGGCTCCTGCGACTTCATAGTTTGCGGTGTGGAAGCAGCTCTTGGGCTCCGCAGCAGCGCTGACAAGGTTCCTAGAGAATTAGCCGAACCGAACTGGTCAGCTGTCCTGGTGTAGCCTCTGATGAGACTGGGGAAGAACAGGCAGCAGTTCTTCCTGAAGCAAACTGTGGAAGAAATGTTTCGTTACTTGCCTCCGTGGGTCAAGTTTTTACTTGTTTTCCTTTTAGAAAGCACGTTTTCTATGGGAGGTACTTTACCTAGGTTATTTCAGTATTGCCCTAAGGCCCTGGAGGCAGACACTTTGCCAAAGTTGACTTGTGGTAGCTGGTTGGGAAGGGTTTTTGTTTTTTTAAGTTACATTAAATATATATTTATCTGCACATTAAAATAGGCAGTGATGATTCCTTCTGATCAAGGAGTAAAGGACTTTGTTTAATAGGTGTATTCAGGAGGTCGGGGAGGGGATTTTTTCAAATCGTAGGCTGAGCAGAAATGTTATGTGAAGAAAGGTTTGGGAGGTGGGGTGAAATGCGGATACTTGTGGCAGGTGAGATGAGGGCAGTGGCGCTCCTGGAGCTTGTCCCTTCCTTCTCTCCTTCCTTCTTTCTTCACCTTCCTTTTTCCAGATGAGAGTCAGTACTAGACGGTGGTAAGGGAGTCATGGCATCTCATACTGTACTCCACAGTTACTTTTGAACTCCTGGCCAGAAGCAGACCTGCGTTCATAGTGGGGGTAGGAGGTGAAATATTAATGTGGAAAAATGAGCAGACCTAGATGGTTGCCTGTGAAGGGGAATGGAGGTGTGGAGTAGGCTGGGCATCCTGGGGAGGCTCTGGTGAATTTGGTTTTGGACATGAGAGGTAAAGCGGAAGCGACTAAGGGCTAATGAAGGTAGGGTCCAGGGCTTAATACTTACTGGTGGCTGAAGATGTGTAGAAGGTGTTGGTCTGGAAAAGGAATATAGTTTTTTTAGCTTAATTTGCCAGTTCAAGGATTGCTCGGAGCCCTGATTCTTATGCTTAATTATTTTTGATTCAATTTTAGGTTATCTTAATTTCCCCAACTCTGAGGGAAGAGGAGAGCACTGTTATTATGTAGTTGTACCAACATTTAAATGAGAGTTTCCCTGTAAGCATGACGGTTGGTCTAATTTAAGATTCGGTATGGTTGATGCTGTTTGATCATGCCTAGTGTGCCCTTGATCTAATTTGGATAATGCACTGGTACTTCTCAAACTTCACTCACACGTGCGCACTCTTATTTTTCAGATGGATTCACGACTTAAGTAGGTTTGCCCTCACTCTAGGCGATGATATTTGTGAAGTCACAGGTTTGGAGTGTTTGGCATAATAAACTACATGTTAAAAATAAATTCATAACTATTAAAATATTTCACATACAGGCAAAATTCATATCAATGGTATGGGAACCACACTTTGGACAACCGTTGATTAACAGATAAATAGTATGGGTAAACTTTGGTGATTTGACTTGTGATTATTTATATGCTTTTTTAGCACTTTTTATCTATTGGCAGATATATTTGTATATTTCCACTTGTGGTGGAAGGGACAACAGAAAAGAATTACATATCTTGTGTTGCTGATATTTTAAATTCCCATTTGGTGAAAGAAGAATAGACAGTTTTATGACATGTTTAAAGTGTACTTGGGAAAATAACAATCTTTGTAAGAGTAAAAGGCATACAGTATTTTTTATTATTGGTTTTAGGCTATTAAAGGGAGTTGTAACATGGTTTCTGAAAGTGATTCTCCAGGGTTTTCTGAAGTTAACTTTTATTTATTTGGAGTAATGCATTCAAATGGTATAAACTCAAATGACAAAAAAGGACACCCAGTAGGAAACAAATCTTTCTCCCCTCTTTCTTATTCATTGAGGTCTTAATTGGCCACCTCAGACAAAGATGCTTATTTCCAGAAAAATTTTTAAGAGAATTCAGGTAAATAATAACTTGTCATCATTTTTACTTTGAGGCACTGGACATGTAATTCTGCTTACTGTGATTTAGGCTTAGTATTATCTCAATTTGGAAGTTGGTAGAGACAGCTTTATTTGTGGGAAGTATCTAAAATTCCGTTTTTTCTGTGGTGTGTGATCTGACTCCTGGTAGTAAACTCACTTAAACCATGATCCTCTATCTTTATTTATTTCTTTGGTGAATCAAAGAGAATTCGGTTACTATTTGCAGAACTGTTTCTTTCTTTTTTTATATAATTTGAGGGTGCAAATGGGTAGGTAAGTATGCAATTAAGCATGAAAGAAAAAACAAATTATGGTGGTCACATTTTTATTTCTGTGATTGGTCTTGTATGAGTAGACAGAAACCAGAGGTCAAGCATCACATTTGGTATAACTTTCCCTTCTAGAACTTGTGTTATTATACATAAGTATTGAAAAGTATGCGTGTATATAAATTGTCTGTGCTTTTCAGAGCCTACCAGTGTTGAATAAATTTAAAAGGATCGGGGTTTGGGGGACTAGTGGTTTGTTTACTGATTCAGCCTTGTTCTTCAGTGTACTTGGGGTAGGCTAGTATCCTGATCTCCCATTTGTTAACCAAACTTTTTGCTAAATACTAACAGGGCACTGTTATGAGAATAATAACTAAGTTTTGAATTGAATAAAATTTAGTCTGGAAAGTAGCACATAAGTATAAGTAGGTCAGTAAAGTTTGGGTGGATAACAGTAGCCATTGTTCAAATACTCTTAAGAGGAGAATAGACTAGTAACCAAATTACTTGAGTTGTTTTAGGTGGTGAGAATAGAGCGTTGTTGGTGTTTCTAGTGGGTTTAAAAGCAGATTTAACTTCGTCAGCCATTCTTTTCCAGGTTCATTCAGGAGAGAATTCTTTGATGTGGCACCTTGCTCACTCAGACTAGTATAGTACCCAGGCTTCTTTTGGTTGCAGATGGCAGAAGCCTTTTAATTAAAATGGAATTTGTTGACTCACAGCTGTCTAGGCTGAGGTTAGGCCAGGTTGGCGTCAGGGGCACAAAGGATGTTGTAGACACTGGTCTTATGTTCTCTGCTTCGTAGCTGTGCTTTCTGTGGCTGGCTTTATTCTCAAAGTTGCTTTCTCCATATGGAGGTAAAGATGTCCAATGGAGCTCATGTCGTCTGAACTGCTAGGGACCCCAAAGACAGGAACATGCCTTTTGCCTGCATTTCCAACAAAATTACCAGGAAATATCCTTCTTGTCTTGACTTGGGTTTGGGTCATATCAGCCTCTCCCTGAATCAGTAACTGGGGCCAGGGCATGCAGTCCAATGGCCATCCTGGTCAGCGCTTACCCTGTGTCAGTAGATGTGTGCTCATGTGATCCACTGTTGATCAGATAGAGGCGAGAGTACTAGAAAGGAAAACTTGCACCCTGGACAAGAATGATGTCTCTTATAGATATATACAGGGATGGGCAAAAGTAGGTCTACAGTTATTCGTATGGAAAAATAATACAATAAATAAAATGAATAAACTCGTGTACTCACACCTGTAAACCTACTTTTGCCCACCCTTGAATTACTGTTGAGTTACATCATGTGAGTTACACCAATGGCAGTATTCTTTGAGACGTTTTCTGGACTAGTCCAACCTTTATTTCTCAGTTTTTGCCTTGCTTCCTCACTATAATGTTTGTGTAATTCAAATACTGAATTGTTAGTATGACTTAAATCTGTAGACTGGAGAAAACAGTTTGATTCATGTTACCTTTGGGAGCTTACTGGACATTGCTTTAGTACTTGACATGATAAAATTATTTTCCTAAGGTAATTTTATCTTTTAGGTTGTTCTTAACTCTGGATAATAACAGGTAAAAACTTGCCAGCACTTCTGTGATACTACCATACTACAGCTAATAGACAAATTTCCATTGTTTTCATGTTTTAGTCTGTTAGTTATTAGAGCGGTGAAAATGGTGTTTTAGCAAACTATTCACTTGGGGTATTAAAACTGACTTGTTTTTATTTGTGTCCTGCTTACTCATCTGTAAAATATTTGAAGATAACCCCAAAATGCAGCCTAGGGGAGAGTTGTGGAGGGCTCTGTCCCTGAAGTATGTACGTGGAGCCCTGTGGTACTCACTGTAACTCCCAGGAGCTGGTAGATACCAGGGAGATGATCTCCAACTAAGCATTTCTTGGAAAGCTCCAATAATTTGTAGAACAGTGGCAGAAACTCTGGCCTTCCTCTTAGATTAGGTGCCAGTCTGATGCCTCAAAGAATAGGGACTAGGGCCTCTGGCAGGACTTGAGGCTTTTAGAAATATGCTTTCACCTGAGCTCAAAATGATTCTTTGGGAGCCTTGTTTGGGGAGTCCATAATAAGGCTTATATTGTCCAGCCTTTCTCCACTTAAAATTAAGGCCTGAATAGTAATTTCTTTTTATACTGGGGCACAGCATCTGCTGGGTGTTATCTTTGATAGATTTGCAATATCTGTGGAATCCACATATTAATATTTTATTGATATACGAAGACATTTGGGAGGAGATAAGGAGAGACTTCTTTTTTTCTTCTTCTTCTTTTTTTTTTTTTTTCTAAAAAAGGCCTCAGTCCTCCAGGAATTTGGAGGCTAGTTGAGATAAGAAGATGAGTCTGTACTTGTGGAATAAAACACAGTTTTTCCCTTGAGCTCAGGAGACCTGGGTTTGAGTCCTTGTTCTGCCATTTACTAGTTCTAGAATCTTGCTTAGCCTGTTTCTTTTTCAGTAAACTAATAATTTATATCACAGAGTTATGGGAATTAAATAGATAATGGATGTGAACTGGCTTTGAAATATGTAAAACAAAGTATATTTGTTATTTTGAAGGTCTGTGCCTTTAATCAGTGTTAAGCAGTGTTTTAACTGAGACACTGACTCTTTAGGTGTATTTATTACTGGTGGTGGTGTACCATTCTGCCCCAGGGATCTATCTGCTTAATACTATATGGATAGTCAAACAGTAGTATAAGGAGCACAGTGTTAAAGAAACTAGTGAGATAGCGAGGTCAGACCTTTACACTTGAGAGGGGTGGAAACCAAGGCCTTGGCTCAGAATATGTCAGTGCTCTTGTTGATACAAATATCAGCAGTTCAGAGAAATGGGAAGAGAAGGAGCCCTTAGAAGGAACTGCTTGGGGAAGAGGGGTATTTAATTGAACTTGAGAGTGCCTGGTCAAATAGCACTTAATCACTAATTATATGTGGAACTAGGCTGTCTTTTGCGAGTTACAGAGGACAAGCAATCATTCTCATGCTCTAGTTAGGGATGAGACTGGTGTGTTTTTAACAAACAAACAATCCATGTAATGCAAGACCATATACGGACAGTTCCCAACTTACAATGGTTTGACTTACGATTTTTTTACTTTATGATGGTGCAAAAATGATGTGCATTTAGTACAAACCATACTTTAAATTTTAAAATTTAAAATTTTCCCTGGGCTGGAGATACGTGGTATGATGCATGATGCTGGACAACAGCACTAAGCTGCAGCTCCACTCAGCCTTGCCATCACTAGGGTAAACGATATAAGTCTGAGCATGGTTTAAGGTATGCTAGGCTAAAGCTATGATGTTCAATAGGGTAGATGTATTAAGCATTTTTGACATGATACTTTCAACTTACATTGGGGTTATTTGGAAATAACCCCATCGTAAGTCGAGGAGCTTCTGTATATAGGCCAAGCGCTGATTAAGTGGTACAGACAAGGGGTAGGATTTGAGACAAGGAGCCTCTTCTAACATGTGGGAAGTTTCAGTAGAGACACTGAATGTGGGTAGTAGGAAGAAAGGAGGGGGTGCCAGGAGAGGTGGTTGGTAAGAACAAAGGTGCAGAGGAGTGAGAGTGCAAGAGGAATTCTGGGAACAGTGGTGGGGAGAAATGAGGTAAAATAATTTAAATTAAGTTGGAATAAGGTTTTATATAGTCATGGATACCAGGGAGGGTAGTAGCCTAGGGGAAGGTATTGAATGACTTCGGTTGGGAGGAGTTTTGAACCAGAGGGACATTATCAGAGACTAATTGTCAGCAGCATTTAAGTGGGTTAGAATTGGGAGTGAGGTTTGGCAAGAAGACTAGTTAAGATTAAGTGTCAACCTAGGTCTGATGAAATAGGGACCTGGTTTTGGGTAGTGGTGGTAGAGATGTTAAGGGAACTCATGCATAGAATTCCTGAGGGAAGAAATTTCCAGGACTTGGTGCCTGAATGGATAGAGTCTGGCAAGAGTGGGAGAGAAGGGCTGGAAAAATCAAAGGCTAATCTAAGGTTTTGAGCATGAGTGGCAGGTAGACAATTATGGAACCAGGAAGAGAAAAGAAAGTTTAGGAGAGGGGAAGGTAGAAATTTGAGTTTGTTTTTAAATATGAAATCTCCATTTAAATGCTAAAATAAACCTTATGTGGTTCAGCCGTTTATTTCAAAGATAAAAAGAGATGCCTAGAAATTAATCTCTACATTTTGAATTTGAAGGGAGTGAGTAGGCTCTCTAAAGTGGGACTATCTAGCAAGCATTTAAAAACTTGAGCCTCCATCCCCTTTTTCGTCTTTCTCTGTCCAGTTCTTGTCTCCTAGTCTACTGTTTGAAGCCTTCCCTTTCTTCCCTATGTCAGTCGTTCCAGTCTAGCTCTCTGCTTCAGGGGCAATATTAGTCTGTACCATGTAATTTAGCTCTTAAATATAAATCCCCCCCCCCCCAATGCTTGGTTTTGCAGTGCACTAGGCTGTGATTTGGTACATGGATCACAATACCTATTGAATCCACTGTTCTGTTGTCAGGGGTTGACCAACAAGTACTATACTTTCCTTTGCAGATTTGCTAGCTATTAATATACTGAAAAAAGTTTTTGTTTTCAGTGTGTACTGCCTGTAGAAGAAAAATGAGCATGTTCTATTTATACCCTTTCCTTTTCCCTCTGAGTAAATCTTTTTTGAACAGCTACTGTGTCCTAGGTGCTGAGGTAGCTCATAAGAAACATAAAACTTTATTTTTTAAAACCTTTTTTTAAAAATACATTTTTATTGATTTTAAAGAGAGAAAGGGAGAGGAAGAGAGACATCAATGATGAGAGTCATTGATTGGCTGCCTCCTGCACGGGGCATTGAGCCTGCAACCGGGGCATGTGCCTTGACCTGGAATCGAACTGCTATCTCCTGGGTCACAGGTCAATGCTCAACCGCTGAGCCACGCTGGCCGGGCAGAAGCATAAAACTTTAATAAACCACTGCTTAGTTTGCTACTCACAGTATGAAATAGTCTTGTATTATTTTTTAATACCAACCTTAACTTTTCAAGTTTCTGTATTTTACTGTTTTGCAAGCATACCCATATTCACCTTGTCGATGACTTCTTTAGAATCTATCTTAGATCCTTTCATCCTGGGTACCCTTTTACTCCCATTCTAAATTTCTTAGTCTGTCTAGAACCCAGCCTATGCCCTGAACACTACTGACACAGTAATTCAATGCTCAATAAATGTTCATTGAATCTAAGTGTCATGGTTCTCCCTTCCTTTTGACTTAATTTTTTTCCTGTTTTGTCTTTGCCTTTGTTTCATTTTGTTTATTTTAAGGTATAATTTTTTTTTTTTTTTCGTAAGAGTAGGATAAGGTAGAAATTTTTTCCCCTTACAGCCTTAGAGATGCCTAATCTTTTGGATTTTTCTGTTTTAACTTTTTATAAAGGAACTAACCTAGAATGGTCTCTAGAGTGTATTCCTCTATGAGATCTAAGTTTTCTTTTAGGTACAGTTAGGATTATGTTTACTAAATGGGTTTCTTTGTATTTATCTACATCAAAAGTATGTGCCATTTTGCTTTCCACTTAATTCCAGATTTAAGCCGTCTGTTCATTTTATGAAAGTGGAGTTAGCTTTTAATAACTCAGAAGAGCTCAAATGCAATATATGTAATCTTTATAAACTTGTATATTTAAAATTTTTCTGCCTCCAGGATATTCATAACAATGTTAAGTCAGGTACTAGTAATTTTGAGGGAATCCTGCTATCTATTTCCACCATAATATTCTAGTCCTAGGTGGTGAGGTTTTCAGCCTTTTTGGAAATCTGAATAATTATCATTATAGCAATACCTTTCTGTGTTGTGCCTCACCATTTTTTATAGAGTACTCTCAATTGTAGTGGGTCTCATCTCTCATGCATTTGACTCTTAGGCAGCATGTACTTCTTGGTGTTATTGACAACTCTAAATTGTCTTTTATAGATCAAATTAGAACTTATGATTATCTGCCAGTGTGCAGACATATCAAGCTACAGCATTGTAGTGCTGCCTATCAACCAGCTGTTTAGTTTTAGCAACACTACCTTTAACAGTGTATGTACAAATTATTTGAGGTCCTCCACCCGTATCATAAAAGCAACTATCAAACAAAATTGAAAATGCAAATACTAAGTATGAGAAACACAGTTTTCATTTGTAGTGATATCTTTGTCTCGATTGTATTAGATGGCCTAAAATGATGAGGAAATCTTGTTGTATGGTTGGACATATGGTTGTCTTAAGCTATGTGATCAGTAATGTAGGAAAATAATTGAACAGATATATATACAAAGTGCTAAACTGTATTGATTATTTACAAAACCAGTATATAACTAGGAATTTTATGATTTTTCACTTTGTGAGAACCAGGCATCCCTTTTAATGTGTAAGTTTGTCCTACCTTCCTACATTCTGCTTGGAATACATTTTTATAGGAACACATTATGTATTAAAGTTGAGATGAATTTCATTTCTTTAAACTTCAGGATAATTTTCTTTTACAATCAAGGAAACACAAGCCTGTGAATTCTCACTCCAAGTCTTTACTACATGTTTAAAGTTTTTTTTTTTCTTTTTGGGAGGTTATTATTTGGATGAGAGAAGAAACTTATAATTGGGGTGACTCTATTTTGTGAATGTGTTTTATTTGAAAATTGGGGTGTGTGGGGGTGGGTACACTTGTCTACTGAAATTGCATATTACTAAGTGAAAGAACCCAGTCTGAAAAGGCTATATATATTGTATGATCCCACTATTTGACATTCTCAGAAAGGCAGAACTATGGAGACAATAAAAAGATCATCAGTTGCCAGGGATGGGGTAGATGGGAGAGATGACTAAGCAGAGCCCTGAAAATGCTCTGTAAGATATTGTAATGAGGGATATACCTATGTCTGTACATTTGTCAAAACCCATAGAATGTGCAACACCAAGAGTGAACCCTAAGGTAAACTATAGATGTTGGGTGAGTGTGATGTGTCAGTGTAGATTTGTCCTTTGCAAAAAATATCAGAAAACATTAATAATGGGGGAGGCTATGCATGTGTAGGGGCAAGGTGTGTAGGGGAAACCTCTGTACCTCTTCAGTTTTGTTGCAAACCTAAAACTGCACGCATATACATATAATTGTGGTTACTGTAAATGATGATGGGCACTGCCTCAGAACTATTTCTTTCATTATTATGTAGGGGCCAGAATCCAGGGAGGTTTATTGCTTTGAAAAGTACAATTGACACAGGATTCATCCTGGGTAAAAAGTGACCACCACAGTGGCCAACCTGTATTCCATTGTTCACCTTCAGATCTAGTTTATTTATGGTAAAGATGGCTGTCTCAGTAATCCCCACAGCTTTACTTCTAGGAACTGAATCCAGTTAGATTTCTTTCACAGAAAGGGTCTCCTAGAAGCAGGTTTTGTTTTCAGATAGAGCAGTCAGAAGAACATTAGAACTTTCCCTTTAGGACTGAAGTTTGGTTTCACTCAGTTTGGTTACTACAGTGATTTTCAAACCTGTTTTTACCTTTGGCTGCTTTCCACTGAAAATGCATTAGTTGACTCTTTCTCTTTGAGCAGGGCTTTCCCAGGGTTCTCTTTCAGATTATTTCATTATACTTTTCTTGTGCTTCCAAATACTTTGTAGAAATTATTTTTTCTTGGGGCATACCAAGAACTCTCAATGATAATTGACCTTATACTACTAGAATCTATCATTTATTTTACTTATTTATTTTTTAAATATATCTTTATTGATTTCAGAAAGAGGAAGGGAAAGGGAGAGAGAGATACAGAGACATCAATGATGAGAGAGTCGTCATTGATTGGCTGTCTCCTGCACGTCCCCCACCGGGGATTGAGCCCACAACCCAGGCATGTGCCCTGACCGGGAATCGAACCATGACCTCCATCAAAATCCAGATATGTGAGTTGTTAAGATTTGAAAATACCTATGGATTTCAAGGTTGGGGCATAGAAGTTCAGTTGGTAAATTTCAACCAGTTTGGTCTCTGCTTTTTTCCCCTCTAATCTGTTGCTTACTTTGTTGTCTATTGACTGTAGAAACAAACATGTCTGGATGGATAGGAGTTATGGTTTCCTTTTTAAAGTTGTTTTTTAAAATTGAGTTATAGTTCACATATCATAAAGTTCACTCTCTTAAATTATATAATTAACTACCTTTTAATATATTCAGAGTTGTACAGCCATAACCAGAACATTTTCATTACTCCCAAAAGAAATCTCTTACTCATTAACAGTCCCTGTCCATTCCCCCCTCCCCCAGTCCTTGGCAACCATGAATCTACTTCTGTCTGTAGATTTGCCTATTCTGGACATTTCCTATATAGAATCACATAATATGTGGCCTTTTGTATATGGCTTACTTCACTTAATATAATGTGTTCAGGGCTCATCCATGTTGTAGCATGTATCAGTGCCTTGTTTCTTTTTATGGTTGAATAATGTTCCATTCTATGGATATACCACATTTTGTTTATTCATTAATCATTTGGATTGTTTCCACTTTTGGCTATCTTGAATAGTGCTTCATGTACAAGTTTGTGCGTGGACATATGTTCCTTATCTTGGGTATATATATACCTAGGAGTGGAATTCCTGGGTCATATGGTAACTACGTTTAACTTTCTGAGGAACTGTGAAAGTATTTGTATAGCAGCTGCATCGTTTTACAATCTACCAGCAAATGTATGAGGGTTCTTAAATTCTCCACATCCTTGCCAACACTTCTTGTTGTCATCCTTCTCTTTCAGTATAGCTACCGCAGTGGGTCCGAAGTAGTTTCTCATTGTAGTTTTGATTTGCATTTCCCTGTTGACTAATGATGTGGAACACCTTTCCCTGGGCTTATTGGTTATTTGTGCAACTTCTTTGGAAAAAATGTCTATTCAGATTCTTTGCTCATTGTTTTTTTGTTATTTCTCTTGTCATTTTTGAGTTGTAAGAGTTATTTATGTATTCTGGATGTTAGGCCCTTATCTGGTATATAATTCGCAAATATTTTCTCCCATTCTGTGGGTTGTCTTTCACTTTCTTGGTAGTATTCAAAACTCAGAAGTTTTTAGTTTTATTGAAGTCCAACTTAATTATTTTTTTCTTTGGTTTCTTGTGCTTTTGGTATCATATCTGTGTAGTCCGAGGTCAAGAATACACCCACTTTCTTCTAAGAATTTGATTCCAGCTTTTGTATTTGTTTTTATTCCATTTTGAGTTAATTTTTATATGTGGTGTGATTCTGTGGTTTTCTAGTTATCTATCCCAGCACCACTTGTTGAAGGTTGCTTTCTTTTTCACTGTTCTTTTCCCTTGCTTTATTTACCATCAGTCCAAATACTTACATTAAATTCCCCCAAATGTGCGAGGCATGTGATAAGACTGGAGTATATAGATTACAGTGAGTACCTTGTCTTGTTTTCAGGACTTATGTCTAGTTGAGACTGATGATAGCATATATACATGAAGTTGTTAAATGGTATATGCTTTAGTGCCAGAGGAGTAGTGGGGGGAACAGAATTCATTAGGAATTATGGAGACCGAATAAGCTTATGGGCAGAAAGGTGAGGTTCATAGAGGAGATGTTAGTTAAGGCTTAGATTACAAAGACTAGAAATGGTCAGAGTAGAGCTACTGAAGCAGTTAGATTCTTATGGCCCAAAGTATCAATGGAATACCTTTTAGATTTTGAAATTTTCCTAAATTATCAAGTCTTCTCTAGCCTAAATTATGTTATTAGAAGTTGGAAAGACTTGCTACATACTTTGTGCAATTGTACTTAGAGATGAGCGCAGTTTCTATTTTGGCCACCCCCTGTTGGGTTGGGTACCTTATGGGTACTATTTTGTGTTTGCTTTTTACTTCTTTAAGTAGTTGTAATTGAGTAAGATTTTCTATATTCCAACTTTACGGTCCCTGCAGCCTTCTAGGATTTCTGTTCTTGAAACTCTAGAGAAACTGTTCTTGTCATGTTAACTGATAACATCCACATTGTAAACCCAGTGGTCAGTTCTCAGTCTACCACTTACCTGACATAGCAGCATATTTAACACAATTGGTTACTCCCCCCTCCTCGACATGTTTTCTTCAGTTGGCTCTCCCAACACCATGCTTTCTTGATTTTCCTCTTATCACAGGTAGTGTTTCAGTAGTCTTTGTTAGTCTTCTTTTTCACTCCCACTTCACCTTTTCTCATAAACTTGGAATTAGTTCATTGGATCCTCTCCTTTTACTACATCTTTCTACACTGGCTCTCTAGGTAATTTCATTTAGTCTCATGGCTTCAAGTATCGTATGTGTGCCAGTGACTCGCAGATTTGTATATCCAGCCCCGACCTTACTCTTGAACTCCTCCAGGTTTGTATATCCAGCTGACTTCTCCACGTATGCACTGGGGCGACTACTCAACATCTCAAATTTAGCAAGCCCGCAAACTGAACTCTCTCTCCCTTCCTTTTATACCTGCTCAGCCTTTAGTCTTTTTCATCTTAATGGAAAACAATTTCATCTTTCTTGTTGACTCAGGCTAAAAATCTTGGAGTCATCTGTGAGTCCTTTTGTTCCTAAATATCCAGTCAGGAATTCCTACTGGCTTTACCTTCAGAATGTATCCAGAATGCAACCACTTCTCACCACCTCTACAACCAACACTCTGGGCTGAGCCACAACCTCCTAACTAACTTATCTCCCTGCCTCTGTTCCTGTAATCCTATTGTCAGCCAAAATGACCATATTAAAATGTTATATCAGTTTATGTACCTGCTGTACTCAAAAGCTGGCAGTAGATAATCCCTTTCACTCAAAGTAAAAGCCAGAGTCTTTACAGTGCCACAAAGGCCCTACAGATCTGGACCCTGATTATCTCTTGGACTTCCTCTCCTACTTTCCTTTGCTGGAAATCTCCTGCAGTCACACTGACCTCCTCATAATTCCTTGCATAGTCTAGGTATATTTCTGCAAGACTTTTCTCCCCTCAGCCTGGAATGCTTTCTCCTGTAGTGGAGGGAAATAATTTTACCTCTACCCCTGAAATAAAAGACAGATTAACAAGAGAAAAACAAGTTTATTGACATGTATACCTCATGTATACAGGGAGATACTTAAGGAAAAATGAGGAACTTAGAGATGGCTTAAAATCGAGGCTTAAATACCACCTTCAGCTAAAGGCAAAAGAAAGATATGGGGAGGTTACCAGGAAAAGCACAGTAAGCAAGAATATGCAAGAATATGGTTTGTTATGCAGATCTAATTCTGCCTTCCCCATTGATAAAAAGTTTTGTGTTTTTTTTAATCCTCACCCAAAGATATTTTTCCCATTGATTTTTAGAGCGAGTGTGTGTGGGGGGGGAGAAACATTGATGTGAGAGACACATCGATTGGTTGCCTCTGCATGTTCCCCAACTGGGGCTGGGGACCAACCCTGCAACCCTGGTATGTGCCCTTGACCAGGAATCGAAGCCATGACTCTCCAGTGCATGAGCTGACTCTAAGCACTGATCCACACCGGCCAGCGCTAAAGATTTTTAATTTATTTTTAGACAGAAGAAGGGAGAGAGAGAAACATCAATGTGAGAGTGAAACATTGATTGGCTGCCTCCTGCATACCCCCTAACAGGGAAAGATCCCAAAACCTGGGCATGTGCCCTCACCGGGAATTGAACCGACAACCTTTTGGTGCATAGGATGATGCCCAACCAACTGAGTCACACCAGCCATGGCTATAAAAGTTTTGTGTGTTTTTTTCCAATTACAGTTGACATACAATGTTGTATTATTTTCAGGAGTACAATGTAGTGATTAGACATTTATGTAACTTATGACGTGATTATCCTAATAAACCTAGTACCCATCTGATACCGTACATAGTTATTAGAAGATTACTGACTGTATTCCCTATGCTATATTTTACATCTCCATGACTATTTTGTAACTGCCAATTTGTACTTCTTAATTCCTTCCCCCGTTTCATCCATCCCTGCAATACTCCTTCCATCTGGAAACCATCAAAATATTCTCTGTTTCTATGAGTTTGCTTCTGTTTTGTTTGTTTACTTTTCTTTTTAGATTCCACATATAAGTGAAATCATACAGCATTTGTCCTTCTCTTCTGACTTATTTCACTCAGCACAGTACCTTCTAAATCCATCCATGTTGTTGTAGATGACAAGATTTCATTCTTTTTTTTATGGCTGAGTCATATTCCATTGTATATATGCACCACTTCTTTTTTATCCGTTGACCTATTGATGCACACTTAGGTTGTTTCCATATCTTGGCTATTGTACATAATGCTGCCACGGACATATGGGTGCATATGTCTTTTCGAATTAGTGTTGTGGGTTTCTTTGGATAAATACTCAGAAATGGAATTACTGGGTCCTTGTTTGTCTCTTTTTATAGCCTTTGTTTTAAAGTCTATTTGTCTGGTATAAGTATTGCTAGCCTAGCTTTTTTTTCCTCCCATAAAATAGTCTTTTTCCATAGCTTTACTTTCAGTCTGTATGTCTTTTCATCTGACGTCTCTTGTAGACAGTTTTATTACCCATTCAGCTACTATATGTCTTTTGATTGGAGCATTTACTCCATTTACTTTTAAAGTAATTGTTGATAGATATGTAGTTATTGCCATTTTATAATACATAATTTTGATCTTTATTTTTTCTTTTTTGTCCTCACCTGATGATATTTTTTCCATTGATTTTTTTTTCTACTTTTTTTTTAGAAAGAGTGGGGGGGGGGTGGAGGGAGAGAGACATTGATTGGGTGCCTCTCACATGTGCCCCGACCAGGGTGGGCCTGGGGATTGAACCTTCAACCCAGGTACATGCTCTTGATCTGGAATCAAACCTGCAACCCTTCAGTCTGAAGGCTGATGCTCTTAACCACTGAGCCAAATTGGCCAGCGCTGCTGCTGCTTAAAGAAGTCCCTTTAACATTTCTTATAATACTGGTTTGGTGGTGGTGAACTGCTTTAGCTTTTTCTTGTCTGGGGAGCTTTTTATCTGTCCTCCGATTCTAAATGATAGCTTTGCTGGGTAGAGTAATCTTGGCTGTAGGTCCTTGCTTTTCATCACTTTGAATATTTTGTGCCAATCCCTTCTGGCCTGCAAAGTTTCTGTTGAGAAATCAGCTGACAGTTGCAATTAGTTTCATTCAAGGGAGCCCCCATAAGACTGTCAGATGATTACTCAACAGAAAGAAGCTAGCTGATTTTTTCTTGATGCTTTTAAATTCCCTTTTTGTCTTAACCTTTGGTATTTTAATTATTATGTGTCTTGGTGTGCGCCTCTTTGGTTTCATCTTGTTTGGGACCCACTGTGCTTCCTGGGCTTGTATGTCTATTTCCTTCACCTGATTAGGGAAGTTTTTCATCATTCTTTCTTCAAATAGGTTTTTAGTTCCTTGATTTCTCTCTTCTCCTTCTGGTACCCATATGATGTGAATGTTGGTACTCTTGATACTGTCCCAAAGGCCCCTTAAACTATCCTCATTTTTAAAAAATTCTTTTTTTCTTTTTGCTGTTATAATTGGGTATTTTCTGGTACCTTATGTTCCAAATCTCTGATTCCATCCTCTGCTTCATCTAATCTGTTGTTGATTCTGTCTAATGTATTCATTTTATAAAATTGATTTTTTTTTAAGAGTGAGGAAGAGGGGATAGAAATCAATTTGTTTTTCCACTATATGCATTTATTGGTTGATTTTTTTGGTATGTGCCCTGACTGGGGATCTAACCCGTAACCTTGGCATATCGGGATGATGATCTAACCAACTGAGCTTCTTGGCCAGGGCTCTAATGTATTCTTCATTTCTGACTGGTTCTTTTTTTGTTTTCTATCTCTAATTTTATGTTTCCTCTATCTTTGTTTAAGTTCTCACTGAGATCATTGAGCATCCTTATAACCAATGTTTTGGACTCTGGTCATTTGCTTGTCTCCATTTTATTTAGCTCTTTTTCTGGAGTTTTGCTCCATTCATTCGTTTTGGGACATGTTTCTTTGTCTCCTTATTTGGGCTGCCTCCCTGTGTTTGTTTCTGTCTATTAGGTAGAGCTGCCATGTCTCTTGGTCTTGATAGAGTGGTCCCTGTGGGGCCTAGTAGCACAGTGTCCCTGATCACCTGAGCCAGGTGCTCCAGGAGTGTCTCTTGTGTGGGCTGTGTGTGCCCTCTTGTAGTTGAGCCTTGATTGCTGTTGGCACCTCATTGGAGGGATTGGCCCTTGGGCTGATTGGTTGCGAGGACTGCCCATGACTATAGTAGAGGAGCTGTTGTGCAGGGACTGACCCTGTGGAGCAGGGTTTGCTTTATTGCAGCTCTCTGCTTGGTGTCTGCTGAGCCTGCCCTTTGAATGTATCATTTGGATGTGGTTGGATGGTGCTCTAGTGTGGTCTGAAACTGGCCAATGGGTGTTTTGGTATTGGGCCTCTTGGGAGGTGCAGGCCAGGGTCAGCTGCTGCCTGTGACCTGCCAGGGGCCACTTGATATGAGCTACAAAGTGATCTGCAGATGTTGACCACTTGTGCTGGGCTTGAAGGTGTCTGGGAGAGACTAAGCTGTGAACTGAGGCTCTCTGCCACTAGTGCCAGGCTTGGGGCTGCCCAGCAAGAGGGAGGTACAGGGCATGCCAAGGTCAGATGCTACTTGTTTGGGGTTTGTGAACCTTTGAGAGATACTAGGAACATCTGCAGCATGAGCCAAGATAGGCTGTTCGTATGGAAAAGGTGCTAGCAGTGGTTTGGGTGGGCCTGCAAGTTGGGTGGAGCGGGGTCTTTGAGAATCACCAGGGCAGGGTGAACAGAGTTGGCTAGGTTGATGGAGGCTCAGATATGGTGCCTGCCTGCCGGCTCTCTCAGAGAAGGGCTCAGAAAAGAAACAATGGCCTCTGCAGGCACTTCTGTCTGGGAGAAAGCTTCCCCTCCAGCCTGACGCCATACAATTCAGTTCCTCCCTACCTGTGCCTGGCTCTTTTTGAGCTGCTGCCCCAGTGCTGGAGCTCAGAGTGAGTGAGTCCGAGTAAGGTTGTTCCAGGCCCTTTAAGAGGAATGCCTGGGACTTCAGCAGCCCTCCATGTCACTCAACCACTATCTCCACGGTTGTTGTTATTTTTTTTAATTTAATTTAATTATTTTTTATTAAATTTATTGGGGTGACAATGGTTAATATGAACATATAGGTTTCATGTGTGGTTTCTATGTTACAAGATCAGTATATTGCTCCATGTGCTACCACTTCCACTGGTTTTTACAGTTAGAAATTATGGGGACTTCTCTTCCCAGCACTGGAACCTTGGACTGGGGAGCCTAGTGTGGGGCTGGGACCCCTCGCTCCTTAGGGGGAACCTCAGCTGAAATATCTCTCCTGATTTTCAACTGTAACATGTGGGTGTTAGAGCAGCCAGTTCTGTGTCTCTGCCCCTCCTGCCAGTCTCCATGTGGCTTTTTCTGTATATCCTTAGTTATAGGACGTCTGTTTAGCTAGATTTCAGGTGGTTCTCACTGATGGTCATTCTGTGGTTTAATTGTAATTTTGGTGTGGTTGTGGGAGGTGGCAAATATAGCCTTTACCTACTCTACCATGTTGACTGGAAGTTGATAAAACTTTCTTGTGATTTAGAGCCAGCCTTCTCTTCCTGGTACACCCTTACAAATGGAGATTTCTTTTATAAATGTAAATTTCCCTTACAAAACGGTAACTTCCACTCTGTTTATATAGTTTCTCCTCTGTCTGCTATTTCTCAAAGTAATCCTTACGCTAAAGAGGCATATTTTGGAATAGCAAATTCTGGCACTCTTCACCTTTAAGGTAGCCAGATAGCTAATTCCCTCACTTCTTTCAAGTCCTTGCTCAAATGTCATTTTCTCAGTGAGACCTGCCATAACCACCTGTTTTAAGATTACAATTGCTTAACCCACATACACTTCCATCTCTTTTACTCTGCTCTCTACCCCCACCCCACCCCACCCCCGTAGCATGTATCATCTTCTGTCATATAATTGATTTATTTTGTGTATTATTTATCTTTTTCACCAGAAGGTAAGTTTAGGATGGGGATTTTTGGTGGTTTTGTTTTACTGCTATACCTATCACATAATGATAGCTCAATAAATACTGGTTGAATGAATGAACATACTAGGGCTGCTGTACTTTTGTTCTTGTTCAAATTCTTGGGCCCCATCCTCCCAGACCTCTTGAATTAGAAACTCTTGGAAATGGGGTCCAACTGCTTTGTTTTAACTAGGTCTCCAGGTGATTCTGACGCAAATGAATTAAAGTTTAAGAACCACTGCTTTGTAATATTGAGTAGGATTTCAGAAGCCAGGCCTTTTGCTTGCTGGTGGAAATATGTATATATTCAGGGAAATTGACAAATATGATTGAGTTTGTCCTTCCTCTCTTCTCCTTTTCCTGAGGACGTGGCATAGGGAAAGAGGGTGTAAACTATGGTAAATTTCAGCGCATTTATCATGTGAGTCAAGAGTTGCCATGATGGCATCTTTAGTGTCCATTGATCACTAGGACAAACAGGACTCAGCATGTAGTCACACTAATGGCCGAGATTTATTACAGCAAAAGGGTATAAAGCAAAATCTGCTCAGGGAAAAAGGACATGGGGCATGGTCCAGAGGAACCCCAGAGAAATCTTTTAAGAGTCCTCTTCCAATGGAGTCACACAGGATACATTTAATTCCCTCAGCATCAAATTGTAACGTGTTAAGTGTTTTCTACACATTAGAGACATTGTATTGAGTGTGTTTTATTGGAGACTGGTCATATGGGATTCCTCCGCCTAGCACATACCAAGATTCCAGACTCCCAGAAGGACAGCAGGAGTTTAATGTAAACCACTTTGTACCATCAGTTTAGGCACAGTGAACCATTCTTTTCAGTTAGGGTGGTGGGAGCCCTCCTGAAGTCCAAGTTCCCCGATGCCAGCCCAGGATTAATCTGGCAAGCAGGCCTTTTTAAGGAGAGTAGTTTCCAAGCCTGTTATTTTCACTCATTTCTGCACATCATGATATCCAGAGGAGTTTCTTATTTTTTCTTCTTCTTCTTTATGTAGAATATAAAACAATTAGGCTAAATAATCTCTCTTTAGGAAATTTAGTAACAGTCAAATGCTTTGCAAATAAGTCGAACAGTTTAAGCAAATTGAATACGTGAATTTATTTATTGAGACATTTTCTGAAAAATGTCTTGGAAATATTACTCAGTCTATGCTGATTTTAGTAATTACAAAAGTGGTTTATTTCACAGTAAATTCTTCTTATTTATTCCATAAAATAGAAAATATTAAGGTAACTTTCTTAGTTTGCACTTGAAAAATATTATCTTGGATGCGGCCCTCTGCTTCAAAGTAGACACTGAGTTTTTTTCGCTTTTCTTCCATCTTTCATTGTTCCAAAGGGCCTGTTTGAAACGTGCCATCTTTGGGTTTGTTCTCATAACCAATCTTTTTTTCTTTTTTATAGGCCAAGATGCTGAATTGTCAGGGACACTTTCACTTGTTTTGACACAGTGCTGTAAAAGGATAAAGGATACTGTTCAGAAATTGGCCTCAGACCACAAAGACATCCACAGCAGTGTTTCTCGGGTTGGAAAAGCCATTGATAAGGTATGGTGTTGAAGGGAGTGTTTGGTATTGTTAAGTATCATCCTTCATCGTCTGTCGCTGCTTTGATAACATTAGCTTTCTCAAATTATTCTATGCGATTCCTTTCATTCCTGCTTTTAATAACTTTTGCAGATTCGTTTATTTCTTTTTACTGTGTTATTCTTAAAGTTCCTTGTTGCTATTACTTAAAAATAAAAAATAAAACCAAAAAAAACCCCCTCTTTTTACAGCCTTGTTATTTATCCATTTGCTTATATGAATAGAGCTCCTACTGTCATGATGAGTAAGCTTGCAAAGAAATTTTAACCTACTGCGAAGGAGTTTGTTTACAGGAGTAACTTTTCCTACCTCCTGAGTAATTTCCTGGCTGTGACTCTGTCTGCTCTATGGAATAATTAAGAAAACACCCTTGTAGTCTTCTCCCCTGTATCATCCTAACTCTCATCTTCCTGTGTGCATGCTGATTGCTTTTCTCCAGTGTTGCTTTGTGTGTGAGTGAGTTGGTTGCTAGCCAGCGAGGTCTGTCACTTGTGTTGGGTGATTTTTCTTAAAACATCTCTTGAATCTTTGACTTAGTGGCTCACTTATAAGCAATTATCATTTCTAGCATTGTGCCAGTGCTAAAGTTCATAGCCCTAGTGGGGCCTAAGAAAAGAGGCCTATGGTGTGGTACTTCTGACCACTTCAGCCACTGGGGAGTTTGTGACTGGTTATGGACATTTTTGTTCACACGTTGTAAAATTCTGGTAGAGCAGGAAGAACTTCTAGGGGAGAGCTCTTTGTAGCAAACGCATCTCCTAACCAGTCTTATGAGTTGTTTAGTCTGTACACAAGAGTGATGACTGTAATGTAGATAGAATCTCATGGAATCCAGAGAGTGGCTCTAACTCCTGGATAAACCTGTTAGAAATCATCCTATGGAAAAGTAGTATTGAAGGTTAAACTTGAGGAAGCCTAAGTCAGAACTGTGCTTCTAACGAGGTATCATTAATGGGTAGGTGCAGTATGTCAGGACCGTGAGTGGCAGGGGCGCTCTGCGAACTGTTTGGGTAGCTGTGGCTTATAGAAGTGTTAGTGACCTTTCAGAGAGCTTTGATCACTTCCATAGTGCCGAGGGCTTCAACACGGCAAAAGTAGCCAGAAAGAGGGGGTGTTGGTGGCAGCAGTGCCATTTCTGGATCAGTGATGGCTGTTGCCAACAAAGGCTGAAAAGGCAGTGACTTTTCTCTGATACAGCTTTGAGGTTGTGATGCCTATTGGGTAACTCTGAGGGCATGAACACAGTTTGGGAAGAGGCTTTGGCAGCAGACCTTTTGGGCCTATGGCATTGGAAGTCTTCAGTTGTTACCTGAAGTGATTATTGCTGTGTACCAACTGAAGGGCTTACTTGAATGGTGGTGAGGCACTTTAGAGATGATCTTAAATTACTGTGGGCGAAAAAACCCTCAGTTTGTCTAGGCTGAAGTAACTACTGGTGGTGTTTATTAGGAAGCTTCAGATTTCAGTGGCTGGCAGTGACCAAGGCATTCTAGTGACTTTGATGGTTCAAACCCCGGAAGGTTCCTGGAGGGATTTGCTTGACCACCAGGCTGCCTGCAGTTATGACAGAGGGCGGGACAGCAGGACCAGAAGATGCCACGACAGTGAGAAGAGCTGAAGCTCCCAAAGCAGCCGATCAGAAAAAGTATCTGAAAAAAAGATCCCAGATTCTGGGAATAGGTAGCAACTCCTCAGCAACCACCTCAAGTGTGCGGACTACTGGCCACCAGGATCCAGGAGCATTTGGGCAAATATTTCACTGGCTTTGCATTCTATTACTGGTTTCCCCATTTCCTAGTTTGTGTCTGTTATGTCATCAGAACCCCCTTTTACTCTTGTCCCCGTAGCTACTAGTAACTACTGAGCACATATTCCACCTGATCTTGCAGATCTACAGATGTTCATAAGGGTTGTCAAATATTTTGGCTAATCTTTGAGGCAAAGCATTTAAATGTATTTGGTGCTAGAAATGGCAGTATCTCTTTGAGAATGGATACCAAGGGAACACATAGTGAGTAACCTAAATTCTGGCTTTTTGGGTGGGGTGGGTTTGAGGTAAATGTTCCTAATTACATATTTTAATTTACTCATTTCTCTTTTGAGGACATATTTTTTTTCATGTACTTGGAATTTGCAAGGACTTTTTCAAGTAATTTTTCTTTTTGGTAGTTTTATGTTCTTATGAAAGTAGTTTAAATTCTAGGTGACCTAGATTCTTCTGATCCATCATATGAAACTATGTTACTAAGTTGATTCTGATAAGTATTTATTGAATTAGTGCTAGGGCACAGAAAAAAGCCTGGATCTTTTAGCCCAGTTCTCTAACATCTATTAGTACATTCTTTCTCATTTTTACTTTTATTTTTGGCATCTACTTGGCCTCAGCTGTGGAGGAAGCTGTTACCCTACTAGAACTACCTAGACATTGTGCACGAGCTTCTCACATACACAAGGAGCTCTGTGTAGGCTGTTGTCACATGAGACTCCATTGACTTGTAAAGTCTTTTTTTTTTTTTTAACTTGTGACCGGGTAAATTTGTACAAGCTTCCAGGGTCACCTGTTGTAAAGGCTTGGTAGGCTTGTATGGATTGGTCGTGAAAAACAGGATGAAGCAGAAGCCATTGTGGCACAAGCTTTAAAAACCACAACAAACAGACTTGAGTAATCAGCTGGAATGCTGTCCAGCAGCCTGTGAGCTTCATTTTCAGGACACTTGTTCCCATCCTCCCAAGAGGAGGACAATCCAAGAAACTATGACTCCTTTGTGAGCTGGCTGGTTTACAGTGAGGAGCTTTAGTAAATTTTTGATACACTAAACGATGTTTTTTCCTTTAGTGTTTTAATGCTTCTTGTGTTTTAAAAATCTCTAGTTATTACTTCTCTGAAAATGTAAGCAGAAAAAGAAGTTTGTGGTACTAGCCAAGGTGTTTTGTGGCTTTTTTATTGTAAACATAAAATGTTGAGGATTTCTGCTTTAATGTGTTGACTTTTCAGATGTCCATAGTATTATGATCACTATTTAAAATTCATAATATCAGCTGTTGGGTTCTGTGGCAATTTTTTGGTAAAAACAAATCATGTGTTAGTCTATTTACTCCCCTCCTCCATTTTAAGAAAATTTAGAACTCTGTCCCGTTTAGCGTGTTTTATTCAGTGTTTTACTTTTCTTTTGACTTTTTTTTTAGTTTATTTCTTAAGAAGTAAGAAAAGTCAATGAAATGATTACTTCTTTAGACTTGTGTGTGTGTGTTAAAATATATAATGTTAAGATTTTAAGGTATTTGAAATTTGCTATGGGACAGTTAAAAGTGAAACACATAGGACATGTTCTTTGGAAGATTATGGTCTAGTTTGGTCATGCAGAAGTGCTTTTTGTGTATATAGAAGAACTGAAAAAACTCTGAGGCAACATAAAATACGTTTGAATGGGATGAACTCTGCTTACTATAAAGTAAAAGGAAGACCATTGTGCTGTTGATTAACCTAAGGTTTGTGGAGTTGGTATCTTAAATTTGACTTGGAAGAATGGATAAGATTTAGAGCAGGAGAGCAGTGAGGTGTGGTTTTCTGTGGAGCCAGGAAAGGTGTTGAACAACAACTGAGAATGTGCTTGACTCCTGTTAAAAACTCTCAGGACTGACTTGATTAGAGTGGCTCACCCTGTTCGGAAAAGAGCAAGATCAGGTTCGGGGGAGGCAGATGATGGAGGTCCTATGGATTTAGTCCAAGGAGATTAGGGGAAAAGGGAGTGAATGATAAAAGCAGTTGAGGATTTTCTAGGATGAAATTAGACTAAGGAGAAGTCAGGAATAGGAATATAATAGCCATCATTTTTTTATTTTTTTTTTATGCGTTTTAATTTTTAAATTTTTTTAAATTTAAAATATTACAAATGTCCCTTTATCTCCCCCAATGACCCATTCCACCCTGTCCCATCCCCCCTCCCCAGTCCCTCTCCACACCATTGTCTGTGTCCTTGGGTTGTGCATATATGTATATAAATTCTTTGGTTACTCTCTCCCCCTCCACCCACCCGCCCTCCTCCCTCCCTCTGACATTCGTCAGTCTGATCCATGCTTCCATGTCATTGAATCTATTCTGTTCATCAGTTTATTAAGTTCTTTAGATTCCACATATAAGTGAGATCATGTGATGTTTGTCTTTCTCTGCCTGGCTTATTTCACTTAGCATAATTTTCTCCAGGTCCATCCATGCTGTCCCAAAGGGTACAAGAACCTTCTTCTCTACAGCTGTGTAGTATTCCATGGTGTAAATGTCCCACAGCTTTTTTATCCACTCATCTACTGGTGGGCACTTGGGCTGCTTCCAGATCTTAGCTATTGTAAATTGTGCTGCTATGAACGTAGGGGTGCATATATTCTTTCTGATTAGTGTTTCAGGATTCTTAGGATATATTCCTAAAGTGGGATCACTGGGTCAAAAGGGAGCTTCATTTTTAATTTTTTGAGGACCTCCATACTGTTTTCCATAGTGGTTGCACCAGTCTGCATTCCCACTAGCAGAGTACTAGGGTTTCCCCATCATTTATTGAGTGTTAACTATGTTCCAGATACTGAGCTAAGTCTTCAGTATATTTATTTACATCACATCATGCAGGTACATTATTCCCATTTTGTGTGTGAGGAAACTAAGACTCAGAGATATTAACATACCCCAGGTGTACAGCTTGGAAGTGATGAATCAAGAGTTGGAAAAAGGTCTTAAGAGTCTGTTCTTAAACACTGCCATAATAGGAAATTAGGCCATTGCAGGGCCAGTAATGTTTTGAGGGAGAGAATAATGTTTAAAAATATTTTTTAGCCCTGGCTGGTGTGGCTCAGTTGGTTGGTGATCACCCGGAGCACCAAAAGATTGCTGGTCCACTGCCCAGTTAGCACACATGCCCGGCTTGTGGGCTCGATCACCAGGGATTATGCAGGAGGCATCCAATTGATGTTCTGCTTTCACATCAGTGTTTCTCTTCCTCCCTTCCTCTCTCTCTAAAAATCAATAAAAAGATTTTTAAAAATAATAAAATGAAAATATTTTTGAACCATATTGCCCTAGCTGATTTTTGTCACTAGATGGAGCATCTACACTGGTGAGGCAAATGCTGACTTTTAAAAAGCAAATGGAGTAATGCTATAAAAAGTGAAATATAGAATATTTTAAGGTAGTTCTGGTGAGCAATTTGGAACTGCCTTTTATGTAGGTATGGTTGGGGTTTGGGAGGAGAAAGAAAGCTATCAGTGGAAGGTAATTGTCTTAAATTTAGCCTTAAATAGTAGTTTAGGTAGACTATGTGGGAGAGGTCAGATGTGTACTAGCTCTGAAGTTCTGTTATTAATGTAATGAATAAATCCTTATCAAGTAGAGAGATGTTACTGTTATTGAAGGAAAAAAAGGAAATTAAAAAGACAGAAAATTCACTCTGCTTAAGAAGAAAAATTGCTGAGTTCTGAAATACAGACAGATAATTTAGTATATATTTGGGGTGGAATTTTTAGAATGATTGAAAAGGAATAATTAAAGTTATAAAGAGACAATAGTGATTAAAAAACCAAGAACATGTTCCCTAAAAATAAAATAAAACATCTAACTAACCCCTCCACCCTCAGAATTAGTAGCGAGTAATCCAAGAAAATATAGTAGACAATGTCTCTAAATATTTGCAAGGCCACAGTTTTCGCTTGGCCACAGTTATTTGTTTCAGGGAGGGTGTCTCAAGGTCTTTCCCTAGTATCTGTTTTAGTAGAGCCCTTACAGAAAGAAGGGCTGGGAATGTGTGAGCCTAGGAGTGATTTGTAGCCCTTGAGAAAAATCTGAGACCCTGGTTACCAGAGTCTTTCTTTAAATCCAGCTTGTTTGAGCAAAAGCGATTTCTGTTCGTAGGAACCAAGAGTCCTGGCTCCTATAAGCAGCTGTATGCTCTCCACTCATATGGGGCTTCAGTGTCTATGAAACAATATTGGTTTTGCCTTTTTCAGTCTGAAGAGCATTCTCAAAAGAGAAGATGAGTTCTGCTTTTTCTACCGTCTGTCACATTACATAATTAGCTCTAAGCTATGGGTCTGTATCGTTCTTACTGCTTCTGCTCTGAGCAGAATGAAAAGACAGTTGATAATGGTAATTATTTGTTGAATTATAGTTCAGTTCTCAGAGGAAGGCCTGGACCTTTGCAATCAGATCTTATATTAGAATGCAGGATCAGAGAATCCTACTTGACCTGGAGCTGGTACAGACCCATTTTTACTTGAGGCTACAAAATGAAATAGCTTGCATGGTTTAGCATCCAGGCCAGGTTGGGTTGAGATAGGAATAGGTCTTTACACCTATTAAGCTCTGTCAACTGACCCCGTCTGTAATTGTACTCAAGTGATTTTAAATTAATGAATTTGTTATTAATGCCTCTGTTAATGTGCTTTTGTATTTTTGTTCTTATTTATGTTTTTTAAAATGAAGATTCTTTTAAATGTAGAGTAGATGATTTGGTGGCAAGACCTGCCTCTCAGATTCGGCTACTGCGTATTGGAGGCTTACTGTGGGATTGCTCCTGATAGAGTTGCGTGTACCTTATTTAATTTAGTCTTTACCAATGCTTTGTAAGGTAGGGATTATTGTCTGCAGATACAGATGTGAAAACTAAGACTTTTTGATTAAGTAGCCTGCCTGAGATCACAGAACTAAAGAGCAAATGGAAGAACTGGAATAAAAACCCAGATTTTAAGACTTTGTGGAGCTTTTCTCAACTTGAATTCCTTGAGGAAATCAATCCCTAGTGAGCTGAATTTCTGTCCTGTGCATCTAAATGGTAAGAGGTATGTGCCATCTTTGGGAGAATTGCTAAAATAGTCACTCAGGCCCGGCCAGCCGTGCCTCAGAGGTTGAGCATCAACCTAGGATCCAGGCGATCAAGGTTCGATCCTTGGTCAGGGCACATGGCTGGGTTGCGGGCCCAGTCCCTGGTGGAGGGTGTGCAGGAGGCAGCCAATCAATGACTCTCTCATCATTGATGTTTCTGTCTCTCTCTCTCTCTCCCTTCCTTTCTCTGAAATCAATAAAGATCTATTTAAAAAAAAAAAAAAAAAAGGCACTCAGAAGCAGCTCACCAGAACCGAAAGGTGGTATATAAGATAATTGTGAGGAGATAGGGATGCAGGTGTGACAGATGGTTAATTATGGAGGATTTTAAGGATCTTAATAAGCCCAGCAGAGTAGTTTGGCATAATCTGACCATTCCACATTACCCCCCTTGGTTTATAAAATAAAAACTTACCAGTTTGGCTTTATCTCCCCTCCCTACCCCCTTTCCTTGATCTGGCAAAACCTGCCTTTCTCTTAACTTTGAAAACCAAAGTAGAGGAGTCAGTTTCATACCATGGGGAGAATGGAATGTCTAAAAAGGTAACATCTACATCTAAAATATATCTGCAAATGCTGATGATGACATACTACTAAATTTATTTTCTAGTCCATAGTTTGAAGCACTGATGTTTGGTCTATGCCTAAATATGGATTATTTCATCATGGGATATGTGCCTCATCAAGCTTTACTAGGCTTGCTAAGTTTTTCCCTAAAGGGTTGATGTCAATTTGCAATCCTACCATTATGTATAAGAGTTCTTGTTTCTTAGACTCTCATGTACGCTTGGTGTTAACAGCTTTTTAAAATTTTTAAGTTAATCACATGGATGTGAAATAGTACCTACTTGTATTAATTTGCATTTCCTTCATCATCTTTGAGGTCAAGCATCTTTTTCTGTATTTGATTATTAGAATTTCCCCCTTTTTTTAGTTTCTTATTTTCTGCACATTTTTTTTCCTATTAGGTTGTTGGTCTTTATTTTTGATTGGTAGGAATTTAAAATAAAAAACAACTTTTGGATACTAATCTTTTGTGGGTTATATGTGAAGTAGTTATTATTTCAGACTGAGTGGAGCTAGATTCCAAATCTTCTTCTTATCTGTTAAGTATTCTGTGTGGTATTACCTCTCACTCCTAAAGCAGAGTAACTGGATGCTTAGAAGGGGTTTCCTCCCACAGGAGCCCCAACTGGGGCCAGGGATCAAGCCCACAACTGAGGCATGCCCCCCTGGCCAGAATCGAACCTGGGACCCTTGAGTCCGCAGGCTGACACTCCAACCACTGAGCCAAACCTGCCAGGGTTTTTTCTTCTTTTTTTAAAAGGAAAAAGTGTAGTAAAACAGAAGTGCTAATAATAGATATTTCTCTTCATTAGCCACTTCTTGGCTGGTTTGCAGTGCTGCTGATTTTCTGGGCAGCCTTGCAAACCAGTTTGGTCGCCTAGCAACAGAAGCTGGAACACATCCTAGCTCTGATGCAATAGTAAGAACATGCAGTTATAACAAAAGGAGTTCTGACACTGTATTGCATTTCCTCAACCTCTTTTTATAATTATAGTTTTAGATTTTACAGATAAACAGAAAATAATCTATGAAAAACGTTTACTTATTTACCTCTGTAGTTTTAACTAGAAAATCAGAATGGTAGAAGGGAGTTCAGAAATTTTCATTAAATGTATTGCTTACTCACATTTTAGTTGTATTTCCCAAGACTAGCAAGTAAGTTATATTATTTGAATGTAGTAGAGATACCCTGAGTGTTAAGGGTATACGATTTTTCTTACCTGTATAGTAGTGACAGTGGTACATAAAGGTACAATGGAAATAAAGGTACATGAAAAGCATCATTATGGGGACATCTGTAATACAGTCAACAATAAGAGATTTTTTAAAAAAGATTTTAAAACAGCATCATTGTCAAACTGTTTCAATTTGTTGAAATACTATACTCTTAGAGTTTCCTAGATGATCAACATTTCCTTGTGGTATGAAAAGGAAAGATTTGAAGGAATTCTTCTGTTTGATCTGAGCAGTTAAGTCTCTGGTTATAGCTATTAAAATTCTGACTTAATGCTTACTGACAATTGTTTTAGTATGGTCTGTGCTTTGAGCTGAACAAAGTTGTTTTTATTTTTTTTAAATAAACTTTTTATTTTATTTTATTTTAATTCTCGCCCGAGGATATGTTTAACTGACTTTTAGAGAAACAGAGAAATATTGATCGGTTGCCTCTCATACATGCCCTGACCAGGGATTGAACCCGAAACCTTTTGGTGTACAGGATTTCCCTCCAACCAACTGAGCCACCTGGCCAGGGCGAAGTTGTTTTATTTCTTTCCTGCAGAACAGACACCTTATAATTTGTTGGGAGTTGATGGGATTGGAGAATAATCATTAAATGAACAAGTAGAAATCTGAACATTGTTTTTGGATTGAATGAGGTTAATCTGTTGAGGACTCTTTTGTAATTAGTCTCAATGATTCTTGCTCATAGGGTGCACTTAGACATTTATAGAGTAATTGACAGATACGTGCCCTTGATCGGGAATCGAACACGCAGCCCCTTCCAGTGCATGAGCTAATGCTCTACCACTGAGCCACACCGGCTAGGACAATGATGACAGTTTTCTATTTTTTCCCCCCATTTTGGATGCCTTTTTTTCTTGTCTTATTATTATGTCTAGGACTTTCTGTATATGTTAATAAATAAAGTGGTGAACCTGGGTATCCTTGTCTTGTTTCTAATCTTAAAGAAAAAGCTTTCAGCTTTTCATTGTTAAGTATGATATTATCTGTGGGTTTGTCATATATGATCTTTATTATGTTGAGGTATGTTTCCTCTATCATTTTGCTGAGAGTTTTAATCATAATGTTGCATTTTGTCATACTTTTCTACATCTATTGATAGGATCATTTGATTTTTATCCTTTATTTTTTTAAAAAATATATCTTTATTGATTTCAAAGAGAGGAGGGAGAGAAAGAGAAACATCAATGATGAGAGAGTCATTGATCAGCTGCCTCGTGAACGCAACCCCTGACTGGGGATTGAGCCTGCAACCTGGGCATGTGCCCCGATCAGGAATTGAACCCTGATCGCCTGGATCCTAGGTCGATGCTCAACTGCTGAGCCATGCCCGGCCAGGCTCCTTTATTGTTTTTAAGTAGTGTATCACATTAATTGAATGTGGATATTGGACCAACCTTGCATCCCATGTGTAAATCGCACTTGATCATGATGTGTCATATTTTTTAATACACTGCTGAATTCAGTTTGCTAATATTTTGGTGAGGATTTTTGCATCTGTGTTTATCAGGGATATTGACGTATAATTTTCTTTTTTAGTAATATCTTTGTTTTGGTATTAGGGTGATGCTTCCCTTGTAAAATGAGTTTGGGTGCGTATATGTTTGGTAAAATTAATCTGTGAAGCCATTGGTCAAGACTTTTGTTTGTTGGGAGTTTTTTGATTATTGATTAGATTTTTGTTCGTAGTTATCAGTGTTCAGATGTTCTGTTTCTTCCTGATTCAGTCTTGGAAGATTGTATGTTTCTAGGAATTTATCCATTTTTTCCAGGTTGTTCAATTTGTTGGTATATAATTGTTTGTAGTACTTTCTTATAATATTTTGTATTTCTGTGTGTTGGTTGTCATTTTTCTTTCTGATATTTTCAATTTAGGCACTCTTTTTTTCTTGATGAGTCTGGCTAAATCTGGCTAAAGGTGTATCTTTTGTTTTATTTTCAAAGAATCAGCACTCATTGATCTTTTGTATTTTTTTTAGACTTTATTTTTGCTCTCATCTTTATTACTTCCTTTATTCTACTTTGGGCTTTGTTCTTCTTTTTCTAGTTCCTTTAGGTGTAAGGTTAGATTGTTGATTTGAGAGTTTTCTTATTTCTTGAGGTAAGCCTGTATTGTTATGGATTTCCCTCTTAGAGTTGCTTTGGCTGTGTCCCACAGATTTTGGGTCGTGTTTTCATTTTCATTTGTCTTAAGGTATCTTTTGATTTCTTTTTTGATATCATTGTTAACCTACTTATTGTTTATTGTTATTTAGCCTCCATGTGTTTGAGTGTTTTTTAGTTTTCTTCTTGTAATTGATTTTTAGTTTTATATCTTTGTGATCAGAGAAGATGTTTGATTTGATTTCTTGATATAATTTCAATCTTCTTAAATTTATTGAGACTTGTTTTATGGCCTTACGTGTGATCTATCCTGGAAAATGTTCCATGTGCACTTGAAAAGAATGCATGTTCTGCTTTTGGGTGAAGTGTGTATCCTGGGCATTTTAAATATTTTCTTATGAGACTGTAGGATTTATTTAAATTTTATGGAAAATATTGATGTTTTTGTTTTAGTATGCAATTGACCTGGTGGTGGGTTCAGTCAACAAGTTGTTACCAGTCTTCTCTGAGTTGTCGTTTCAGTGTCAACTTCATTAACAAAGCTATTACAGAACTATTTTGTTCTGTTTGTGAGCCAACCAGTGGCCGTTCTAGGACTTGGAAACTAGGTCCATCCCCTAGTTCAGTTTTCAAATTCTGTGGTATGCTACTTTGGGTCATACACATGCACATGCAACTCAAGGATGAGGCCAGGAGTTTATAAACAACTTTAAGGGGCCACTTTTCTGAGTTCTTCCCTCTCTGTGATCTTTCTTATACTTTATGGTTCTTTGAGGCTGCTATTTTGGTTATCTGGCCAGAAAGCTGGGGCTTCATTTACCTTGCCTCCTATACATGTACCATGACTGTGTCTGTATCTGGGGCTAAGTAGTGGAAGGACAGAGAGCAAAGATGCAGTAGGGGTTTTTTTCCCTCTCTCTTAGGACTGCAGCTCCTCTTACTGAAAAGAAAGGATCCCCTCCCAAGTTTTAGGTAGCCTGCTATAGTAGACAGAGTTCTAAAGCTACCTTCCCTGTTCCCTTGTTGTTATTCAATCAAACATTAATCTCGATACTGCTGTGGAGGGACTTTGCAGATATAATTAAGGTTACTAAGCAGTTGGCCTTAAAATGGGGAGATTATTTAGGCAGGCCCAATATAATTACATGCAGAGATGGTCAGAAAGAAGGCAGAGATTAAAAGTGTGAGAGGGATGTCACCTCTGTTGTTAGCCTTGAGGGTGGAGAGAGAGGCATGAGATAGAATGTGGGTAGCCTGTAGAAGTTGAGAACAATCCCCACCCTACAGTCAGTAAGAAAACAGGGACCCCTGCCCTACAGCTGCATGGGTTAATTCTGACAAGAGGCTCAATGAGCCTAGAATGGGATTCTTCCCAGATTACAGATAAGAGCCCAGATCACTGACAACCTTATTTCAATTTTGTGGGACCTGGAGCAGAGAAACAACTGAGTCTATTGGACTTCTGACCTATGGAGCTGTGAGATAATAACATTGTGGTGTTTTAAGTTGCAACAGAAAACTAATACACCTGCAGCAGACTGCCTTGAGCTAGAGATGAAAGAAAATGGAGGGGAAAAAGCATGTGATTTCCCCTATTCTCTGAGTGGTAGGAAAGCCCATTTCTGTTCCTTATGGCAGAACTAAAGGGCTTCCCCTGGAGCTCTCTGTTTTAATTCCAGTTGCCCAGTTCTGGGTTTTGGCTGCATTGCATCCTGGCCGAGAGATATTGAGGAGAGAAAAGTAGTAAACTCACCACCGATTCTCTTGACCGTCTTCCTCAATCTACTTACTCCTGTTAACTTTTTAATGTCCCCAAATAGCTGCTCCATTTATTCTGTCCTGATTTTATAACTGCAGTCAGTGGGAGAGACATAGTGGAGTGTGCTTACTTGATTTTAGCCAGAACTGGGTTCATTTGTGCATTATGAAAAGAATTTTGTTCTTTGTGTGAAGCATGGCAATCTTCATTGGTAATCCTTGCAAATTTTTTTAGATATTTTTCCTAAACATTTGCAGGTATAGTATTATTTTGTGTGTGTGTGTGTGTGTGTTTGTGTGTTAATTCTCACCTGAGGATATTTTTTCCATTGATTTTTAGAGAGAGTGGAAGGGGGGGGGAGAGAGACATTGATATGAGAGAGACATAGATATGAGAGACATAGATGTGAGAGAGACATTGATCGGTTGCCTCCCTTATGTGTCCCCACCGAGGCCGGGGATCAAACCTGCAACCCCGGGTACATTCCCTTGACTGGAGACTGAACTCGCAACCCTTTGGTGTGTGGGCTGACACTCTAACCACTTAGCCACACCTGCCAAAGCAGGTATTCTTTTTTGGGGGGGAAGGAAGGGGGTGTTATAATTTTGTAACTTTTTTATATTCTTACCTAAGGTATTAGGGACATTTTTCCATGTTAGTAGATACATAATAATGAACCTCACTTTTAAATTGTGAATGGTAATACTAGAATAGTAGCAACTACCATTTTATTTAACCAGTAAGGGAATGTTTTAATTTGCTAGGGTTGCTGTAACAGTACCACAGACTAGGTGGCTTAAACAAACATTTATTTTCCCGCAATTCTGGAGCCTGGAAGTTCAAGATCAAGGTGTTGGCAAGGTTGCTTTCGTCTGAGGCCTCTCTCTTTGGCTTATAGATAGCCATCTTCTTGCTGCATCTTCACATGGTTCTTAGTCAGCTTGTGTTGCCATTACACAATACCATAGACTGTGTAGTTTAAACAACAAAAATTTATTTTCTCACAATTCTGGAGACCAGGAAGTCCAAGATCAAGGCCCTAGCCAATTCATTTCCTATTGCAGGTGGACAGCCTCTTTTCTGGCAGGCTGATGACTGCCTTCTCACTGCATCCTCATGTGGTGGGGGGAGGAAGAGGGGGGGGGGAGAGAGAGAGAGAGAGAGCACATAAACACGTGCTCTGGTGTTTCTTCCTTGTCGTCTTAGTGCAGGTCCCTATCCTTATGACTTCATTTAACCTTTATCCCCTCCTTACAGACAAATAGTCATTCAGTTAGGTCTTCAGTGTAGGAATTTTGGGGGGACACATGCAGTCCATTGCACAGTCTTTCCTCTGTACCTGTTTCCTAATTTCCTCTTTTTATAAGGATCCCAATCTTAATGGATTAGGACCCACCCTAAAGACCTCATTTTAACTTATAATGTATACTGGGATTTAGGATTTCAGCAACATAGGAATTTTGAGAGGATGCAGTTCAGCCCACAATAGGGAGGTAGTGTTATTTTTTTCTACTTAAGGTAAGGAAGCTGAGGCTCAAAGACCTTATAATTTGACCAAGATCACACAGCTAGTAAGAGATAGAACTAGGATTCAAAACCAGGTAGATTGGCCCCAGAGCCTCCTCTCTTAATTATGTGGCCATACTCCCACCTCCATCACCCACCTTCATCTCCCATCTTGGCACTGCAGTTGTTGGGATATGTCATGGACTAATTAATTCTATGTTGAGCATATGGGTTTTTACTTTTTTTCCCTATTAGACAAATAGCATGGAACTGCACACCTCTGAAAGTAATTTGTATTGTATAGTGCCAAAAAATCAATTTATTCACAGAAATCTTTATTAAATTTATATATTTCTACAGAATGCCCTTTAAAACATCACCTGTTTACTCTTCCAACAGTAATCAATGAGAGTTTTAGAAAGGAGCAGTGGAAAAACTACTTCCTGCCCGGTGGTGTGGCTAAGTGGATTGAGTGTCACCAAGAGGTCACCGGTTTGATTTCTGGTCAAGGCACATGCCCAGGTTTTAGGCTTGATCTCCAGTAGGGGGCGTGTAGGAGGCAGCCAATCGATGTTTCTCTCTCATCAATGTTTGTCTCTCTTTCTCTCACCCTTCCTCTCTCTCAAAAATAAAAAAAATAATAAAAACACTAAAAAAGAAAAAAACTGCTTCCTGTCATAGACTACAGATGAATTAAACTGGGTACTTATTGGGGGTATCTCAGAGTGAAATGAAGGCTGTTCTTTCTTTTAGATGGGGTGAAAATCATATACAGTGATGTATCCTAATCAATTCATGAATTCTTTCTTTTCTTTTTCAGAACTTTGATTCTGACATTAGCAGTGTGGGAATAGATGGCTGCTGGCAGGCAGACAGCCAAAGGCTTCTCAATGAGGTGATGGTGGAGCACTTCTTTCGACAAGGAATGCTGGATGTTGCGGAGGAGCTCTGCCAGGTAACGGGGTGCCAGCCGCAAGAAGACGAGAAAGAACAAGGAACTCCTTGGAGTTTTTGAGTCTTCTTCTAGCCATAGATAGATTCTTAATATACTGATTATCAGGGCTGACCTTATTTTACTAGGAAATCTTTTTTTTAATCAGTGAAATTCTAACCCTGGAACTTCTTAACTGAACTATTTCCTTATTCCTGCCCCGAAACGTTAGTCCCAGGTCCTCAGCAAAAGGGTCAGAAGTGATGCTACTTTTCTTCATTTTCTCTTTTGATTGGGACCAAGAGCTTTATGTTTGTTCTTCTCTTCTGGCCCAGCTTTGAGAATTTTGCTTATCAAATGAACTTCAAGCTCAAATTTATTTCAGATGAGTGTTATTTGTCTTTTATTTCTATTAGACATAAGCGTAGGAATCTCAGAACAGTTTACCAAACACCACCTAGTCATAATTGTAGCAACTGCCACATATTGAGTATTTACCACAAGCCATGCCCCGCATTTAATTCTTAGTGCAGTCATGGGAGATGGAAATTATTGCTCCCAATCTACAAATGAGGAATCTGGGGTCTGGAGCAGTAACTTTCCCAAGGCTGTACAGGTTCTTGGTAAAGGAACTAGGTAGAATTCAGTTCCAAATTTATGTGTCTTCAAATTCTGTCCTCAGCTACAATGTACTGTTGTATTTTCTGTTTAAGGACTATAAGGATTGAATAATTTAAAGCTAGTCTGTAAACGAAACTTTTAAGCCTTTTCTAATTTTAAACAGATAAACTATAACTCAGGTCTTTCTCTGTACTTTATGGGAATTGTGTGTGTGTCCATATAAAGTTTCTGAAGTAAATGGTGTTATTTAGGATTAAGTTTGTTTACAAGTAACAAAGACCCAAAATACCAGTGGCTTAAACAAAAATGAAGTTTATTTTTCTTGCGCAGAAACAGGAGGTAGTAAGCAATCCACAGTATATACTATATAACTGTGCTCCATTGAGCTTTTAGGACCTAGGCTCTTTGTAGCTCTCCTATTTCTAAGGCGCCCCCTGTCCTCATGGTCCAGGATCCCAGTGAAAACTCTGTACCTTTTGGTATTACAGGAAGGGGCAAAGAGCACATGCTTATATTTCATTGGCCAGAACTTACATCTTGCAGTCATACCCAGCTTTATTCCATATGGTTATATGCCCAGCTAAAATTTAGGGGTTCTACTACTTTGGAAAAGGAGAAAGAATGATACTAGGGTTCAATCAGCAATCTCTGCCCTAGAAATACATGATAAAGAACAGTGTCTTTAATGGTTTGTCCCGTATTTAATTTAGAATATGCTTTTACTGTATCTCTTTATCCTGATTACTGCTAACAAAAGTTCTTTCTCTTTTCCCAGGAATCTGGTCTCTCTGTAGACCCCAGTCAGAAAGAACCATTTGTGGAGTTAAATCGAATATTAGAAGCATTAAAAGTCCGAGTTCTGAGACCTGCTCTGGAGTAAGTTACTGAGTTTGTTTTATTTTGAATACTGTGAGAGAACTCTGTAAGAAAACTTAATTAGAAAACACATTAAAGATTTTGAGATATATATCTCACCTGGGGTAGACTTCAGAGAAATCAAGGGAGAATTATTTTATTTCTTTTTAGCTAAGTAAATGTGGGGGATGCGTAATATGAGAAATGGCTAGAGCTTACTTCACGTATCAGTTGATCTGAATTCCCCTGAGAGAAAGGGTTTCTTGTATCCAGGCTATACCAACACTTTAGACTAGCATCATGACTGAAGTACTATTGTTCAAGCAGTCTGTTTGATATTTGAACTTCCATAATGTTGCGGGTTCTGTGCTAGTATTCTAAAAAAACAACATAATTGGAACTGAGTGGTATGTATGAAGAGAGCAAATATTGTTATGATGGAGTCCTATTCTAATTACCACTGTAAAATTTAATTATTTACTATACCCTTGTCATTGCTATAAATTATCTGAATTTCTGAGTAAGCTATGATAAATATCATCCTAGAGCAGAGTCAGCAAATTTTTTGTAAAAGTCCAGATAATAAATATTTTAGGTTTTGCAAGCCACATAAGGTCTCCATGGCAAATTCTTCTTTGTTTTATTTTACAACCCTTTAAAAATATAAAAAACTATCTTGGCCATCTGCCATACAAAACGAGCAGCAAGCCATATTTAGCCCATGGCCATAGTTCACTGACCTCTGTCCTAGAATTTTTTTAATGTGAGGATTACTGGGTTATTTATTAGAAAGAGAGGAAGAAAGAAAGAAAAAGAAAGGAGGGGAGGGAGGAGAAGAGAGGAAGAAAGAGGTAAGGGAGGGGGAGAGAAGAGGCTCATGGGAAGGACAGAAGAGGGAGGAGAGAGAGAAGCTCATAAAGAAGAAACTGGGTGATAGAAACAGTGGTGTTGTTATGAGATCATAGCCTTAGGATCCTGGTATTAAAGTTGGCAGTATTTGAGATCATTTTTACCAGAAAAAAAAGGAAGATCCTTATTGATTTTATAAAATGCACATTTTTTTCTTCTATTAACCTGTTTAATTCTTATAGCTTAATTTTCTGTTTCTGATCATTTCTGAGTTCTCAGACATTTTTGTAGAGTTCTAAAACCAGCCAAGATGAATAGGTAGAAATAGATAGATTTCTGTGTAAATTTATAAATTCTAAATTCCTGTATAAATTATAAATATGAGGTAGGTATGTACTCTATTTTTAAAGATAGATGTCACTTAAACGGTACCATTGTGTGTGATGCATAGTACCTTTATAATTTTATTTATTTATTTATTTATTTATTGAAAGCAGATTTCAATAAATATATTGTGACACACCTGGAAGATTAAATTCGATGAAATACCTCTAACACCTCTTAAAGTATGGCAACCACTCTTCTGTTTATTTTCATATTCCATGTAGATTAAACATCTATAAAGGAGAATGAGGGAACCTAATAAAAATATAATGGGTTTCCCAGGTGCTCTGTAGTGATTTGGAAATAATATTTGAATTTTTCAAGGTAGGGTTCATTTATCCATTAATTTCTCAGGTTTTCCGTCAAATGTTTATTGAGTGCTTACTATATACCAGGACTATGCTGCGTATTTGGACCACCTCAGCACTCAGAGTATGCAAGGCTTTTTCCTTTTGGCATGAAGAAACTTTATAAGACACTTTTAACTTTGTTCTTTTTCTATAAGCTCTAAGTTTCTTACTGATAACTATGTGGTACGTATCAATTATTTCTGTAAATGTTTTCTGTTACTCGTAGCCACAAGCAGTGCCTTTCAGGCAAAGGGAAGACGTGTTCCATTCAGTTGGTAGTAACAGTGGAAATTACTATACAGTAAAAGTTCTCTCATTTCACGTTTCTGGGAATGTTGCCATGTTACATATCAGCGTAGGGGAATGGAGTGATAATTATAGTATTGAATACTTATGTGCCCAGCATTGTTCTAAGCATTTTACATATATGAATATGTATTTTAACATACCTTATTTTTAACACGTATTAACTTATAATATTCATAATAATCTTATGAAGTAAGGATTCATTTTACAGAGGAATTGAGGCCTAGAGCATACTCTGAAAAAAAGATAGGGAGTTAAAGGTTATATGATAAGTGCTTCTCACATTATTTCCTTAATACTTTCCTGTAAGAGATTTACGTTAGCATATTAGATACTCCATCAGCAGTCCTAAAGAAACTCATTTCACTTTGTAAAACACAGTATTTCCCATGCATATTTGACCCAAGAATTCTTGTTCACCCCCACTCCCACCCGTAACACCTATTAAAACCCACAAAGTTGGAGTTCTATGGAACATAAGTTTGGAAATCTTAGCTTAATAGAAATCTCTATTACAACAACTCAAACTTCTCCATTTCTTGCCTGTTACTGGTGAGTATAAGCAGATATTTACTCTGCATCTTTTGAGAGCAAGGTAAGGAAAATTCACTCTATTTGTAGCAAAACTTGAAGAATGTAGGACATCAGTTTAGGGAACTCTGGTTCAGATACAAGGGGAAAATATCTTTCAGTCATGTGGCATCTTCTGTTTGTATATGCAGGGAGGAAGCATGGGGAACCACCCGTGAGGGGAGGAGGAAGGTCAGAGGGTGCAGGTCACCTCCAGGCAGCCTAGGCAGTTGAGACAGGCCAATCAAAAAACAACTGATATGGACAGAGGTCATGGAGAGACTAGATGAAAAGGAAATCTGGAGAGCCTTAGCTGGTAATTGCAAATAATAGGAGACAGTGGAAAAAAGGCAGAAAAGAATGTCGTGGTAGAGAGAAGTGGCAGAAGAACAGTTAATTGCACTTACAGATCTAGTCAGGAGCCTGCCTACTTTTTGTTCCTGCCCATATATTTCTGAGTTTGTGTACAGATTTTTCTCTTCATCTAGATTACTGTATCTGTTTTTTAAAATCCTCTTGGCACCTAGCATAGTGCTTATTTTTCAAAGTAGGCATTCAAATAAGTGATGGAATAGTTTGAAGCAGAACTTGGAACCAACAGGACCTCCTCCTTCATATGGCAGGTAAAAGCACAGCCAAAAATAACCAAAGATTCTCCTCAACTTTCACTGGGGTTCCGCCCCAATAAACCTATCATAACTTGAAGATATTGTAAGTTGAGAATGCATTTAATACACCTAACCTACCAAACGTCATAGCTTAGCCTACCTAGTGTACCTTAAGTGTGCCTAGCACACTTACATTAGCTTATAGTTGTGTGAAATCATCTCGCTGCCACTGCCCAGCATCATGAGAGAGCACAAGGGAGTATCGTACCACATGTTACTAACCTGGAAAAGATCAAAATGCAAAAATCAAAGTACGGTTTCTACTGAATGCAGATTGCTTTTGCACCGCCGTCAAGTCAAAAAAATCATAAGTCATTCCATCTTAAGTCAGAGACCGTCTGTGGTGGCAACAAGAAGATAACAGTAATTTAATACAAAGAGATAGAGAAATATTAGGAAAACAGAAACTGTTACTTCTGTCAACATTTTGAAAGAAAGTGCTTGTCTTTAGGGAAAGCCAGTTGGTTGCCTTTCTAAAGGTGCTTCAGAGTAATACTACATTGGCAGATTTGCCACAGTCTAGGATCTGACTTTGAACCTTGCAGATTTGGAAACCTCTTTTCTTCAATACCCATAGCTTGCCCTGGGGCCTCATAGCCCTTTAGAATTTGCAGTTCTTTTTTCAGTGCCTCAGTAGAATGGCATAAGGAATCAGAAAATAACCGAATGGTTATAAAAAGAAGTTCCAGAATTTTCACAGAAGAAGAGAGAGTAACTATTTTATTAGTTTAGACCACAGAAAGATTTTATGTTGGACAGGCCATGAACAGTATAAGGCAGGCTGTTGAAATATGAGAAGACTCCATCTCTAAGCCTAGGGATTAGGTGGGGCTAGAAATAAAACACAGAGGGATGTGAGGTGAGCTTGCCATTGTGGCTTCTTGGTGTTGTGTGTGAACAGGAGTTCTAAGGAGAAGAAAATGCTTCTCTTTAGTATCTTGTAGTATCCATGAATAAGACATAGTTTATAAGCAGAGAAAGGTTTTAGAAAATGAAAATGAAGGATGAGCCTAAGTACCTGATCATGGAGCCTCGACTGCCGCTGGAGTGACAATGACTAAGCAACTTCCCGGGTCTTGTGTTCTCAGCCTTAGTTTTGGTTTCCTGTAGGTGGGCAATCTTGCTGACTTGGGCTTTTTAAATAGCCACCAGAACCACAGAAGACTCTCATGCCATTGGAGAAAAGGAATGAAGATTTGAAAGGGTGGTGTTTTTCCCCCGGAGTTTGAATTTTTGTTTTTGCATTGTTGTTGTTTTTGTTTCGTTGAGGTTCTTCATTCTGCAAAGGCAGAAGAGATGAGTGGAGGGATACATGTTTAATTCACTGTGCCTATGCGCTAGTCTGGTGGAGAAAGAGCTACTCTACAAAAGAAGCTGATTGAAAATGGAAAGAGGTGCCCGATGGAAAGGATACAGGAGAGAAGAGAACACATGGAATATAAAGGCCAAGAGGGAGAAAATATTTGGGATCATATAATTTTCTGTTGTCTGTTTTATGTTTGTTGCAAAGTTTATATGAAGTTCCAAGACAGTAGGTAGTCCTCACTAAGAATGGATGTGGCCATCTCTTATCTGGGTACATTCTCACCAAAGAATTGAGTACACAGGCCATGACTGTAGAGAAATCGAGAATCTTCATAAAAAGAAAGGGAGCCCTGGCCAGGGTGGCTCAGTTGGTTGGGCAGCATCCCGTGTACCAAAAGTTGCTTTGATTCTCCGTCAGGGCACATGCCCAGGTTGCGGGCTCGACCCACTGTAGGGGGCGTGAGCGAGGCAGCCGATCGACCTTTTGCTCTACATCGATGTTTCTCTCTCTCCCTTCCTCTCGTTCTAAAAATCTTTTTAAAAAAGAAAGGGAAAACTGAAATAAACCAGCCATGAGATTAAGCGTTTAAAAGGAGGAGGATTTCAGCTAGGCCAGGAGGGGGAACTAAGAGGAAAGACTCCGGAGTTTGTGCTTGAAAAATGCTGGCCTATTATTAACTTAGGTTTATAAAATCTTGGTTTTGTGGTAGGAAACGCAATAAATAAGGCAATGTTATGTTTAAGTACTTTATTAAAAACCCCCAGTCTGTATAGAACTGTGCTGTTCACGATGGTGGCCCCTGCCACACCTAGCTATTGGGCACACTTATCAAACTGCATTTCTGAGGAAATTATGTAAAGTTGGAAGTGTGTGTATTATGTTTTTATGTAGATTCAAATGTGTAATTCTATAGGCTGTATAGTTTCTTAAAATACCATATTAAGAAGAGCAAAGATTCACACCAGTTCTGAGACCAGTAAAATGTTAGTAATTCCAATGATGGATTCAACCCATATCTGAGAAATTACCATTTGAAAATACCTAGAAATAACATGTTAGCTATCCATTTCAGTCTCTGTTGCCAAGTTTATAGGGTTCTTAACTTTTGGCTGAACTTTGATTTTCGTCATTTTTGCCACTCTGAATATTTAAGCACTTGATTCAGTCACCAATGATGTTCAGCCAAGTCCACACCTATGGAGTTAATAAATGTCACTCATTTCCCTGAACTTCAGCTTTTACCCCCAAGAATATAGCTCTGAAGGAGACTTAGAAAAAGAAGATATTATTTGTAAGCCTTGAAAAGTGCTATGACAGGTTGTAGTGGAGTGTGCTGTGGGAATTGGCAAGAGGCATTTTTATTTTAATATTACCAGAAATAGACACCAGGGCAGATTGGCAAAATTGTGAGAGGGGTGAGATAAACAGACTAATTCTGTCAGTTAGGTTCCTGGGGGAGAACAAACTATGAAGGTGGAATATGTTTTAATTATTTTTGGAATAATATGGAAATTCTAAATACGGAGCTAACAATGTGCCAAGTCTTTTCAGGGGCCTGACAAGTAGGATAATTAATGCTCAGTGTTTCCGTGGGATAATTGTGTAGATGTGGGTTGCTGATAAGTATTATTGTTTTGGGGTCTTTTTAATGGAAGAGGCCCAAAAGGTCCAGAGGATGCAGGGCAGTGAACAGAGATAATGTGACCTTGGGATGTGACTAGATGTCATCCTTTTGTCTACAGTATTTCTCTAAACAAGGAATGGTTCCACAGCTGACAGTACTCTCCTGGCTTACATTGGAGATTTGGGAGCAGAATGTCATTCTATTTTATTTTATATTTTATTTTATTTTATTTTATTTTATTTACTTTTTAAAAATATATCTTCATTGATTTCAGAGAGAGGAAAGGAGAGGGAGAGAGAGACAGAAACATCAATGATGAGCGAATAATTGATCGAGCCCACAACCGGGCATGTGCCCTGACCGGGAATGAACCCGATCGCCTGGATCCTAGGTCGATGCTTAACCGCTGAGCCACGCCTGGCCGGGCCAGAATGTCCTTTTAAAAATCACAGTAATTAACCGAATGTTTATTAGCTTGCTGGTTGTGGTATAGTGGTGGTTGGTTTTTAAAAATTAAAAATCAAAAGTTTTCTACTAGAAATGCCATTATCCCAGAGTACAGCACCCCATACCCTAATGTCTCTCACTAGGCTTTCTCTTTCTGGTCATATGTCTTCTAGTGCTTTGTAGACACTGGGCTAAGTTTTTAGTGCTGATTATAGTTTTGTGCTTTTGTAGTTTCATGTGCTTTGCAGGTTTTGGATTTGGTTGCTATCAGGTTAATTAAGGCTGAGACTATCTTCTACCCCTATTCCTGCTCCAAGAATCAAATACCCAAATATTCAGTGTGAATTTCTAGCTAAGAAAACTTAAAATATTCTTGAAAGGGATTAACAGGTATATGCATATTGTCATATTTCCGCCCAGTTGCTTCTATGAAAATCAAAGTGGCACTGAGTGTTACGTGGCAGTGCCCAAGCAACTCTTTTAAATATAATTTTAAATATAATTTTCTTACTGAAAATATGACTTTGAAGAATGGTAACATTTCATCCATTCAGTAAACACATACTAAGTAGCTTATTATTGAATGTCTTTGTGCCAGTCTGTGTGCACAGTGCTTTAGCTAGTCCTCTCTTTTAATACCCACAACCCTTTGAAGTGCCCCATTTTATAGTAAGGAAACAGATTTTTAGAGAATTAAGTAACAGATTGCCCAAATTCACACAGCAGAGCCAGATTTAAGTCCATGTATAGTTGACTCGACTAACCTGCACTCCTTGTCTGAATACCCCGTTCAAAGTAGGGGGTGTGCCAAGATGAGCAAGGTACAGCCCCAGCCCCTACTTAAGAGACCAGAAACTATCCTACTGAATAGATTGTGGGATGAGCCATGTGAGAGGTTCAAATACAGAACATCTGAAGTTCAGTGAATGGAGAGATTACAGTAAACCCTCAATTTTGTGAATCTAGAATTAACGGACAAAATTTCTGGTTGGTATGTCATGTGAAATTAACACCCTGTTAATTTAAAAATGCTTTTAACCAAGATTTGCTTATAATTAAATTAACAGGTTGTGGTTTTTTGTTGTTATTAATTCACTGTTTTGTTTTTTTTTTAACAAACTTTAGTGAATAGGCCATATGTTGGAAAAAACATTGTAGTAATCTCACCAACATAAATAAATACTACATATCTACAACTATAGTCTACATATTTAAATTCAAGAGTAAATAATGTTTGACAAATGATTAGCACGTGATTGTACCTCACTGAGTTTGCTAATGTTTCTGTTGTCACCTGGTGTGACTTTCTGCAGCAGTTTTAAATGCTATGTTCCCACATGCGCTAAGCCACACCCCAGCTGTGGGCATTTGTTTCCTTGCAGTGACTGGTGAATGCACACATTTACTAGGCCTATTCACTATAAATTTAAAGTTACAGTAATACATATGGAAAACTTTTCTGTGAAATTAAACCTTTCATACAAACTTAATTTTAATTACAAAAACATCTCTACGTAAGTAAAAACAGGTAAACTAATTTTTCAATTTTTTAACATATTCATTCAGAAAACCTACTTTATTATAAAATGGACTTTCGGCTTTAACAGACACTCCTTCACCAGAATTAGTCCATTATATCAATGTTCTACTGTATTAGGAAAATTGTAGACAATATGGTAATTGAGCCTGCACCTTGAACTTTTCAACTCTGTTCTCAGCTACTCAGTTTGTGTTTGTACTTTTGCAAAAAATTAGCACTTATGTTGGGGGGAAGGCCTCTGCTTTCGTAGAGGGAACAAGTCTTTTTCTTTTATCTGGACTAACTTAAGTTCACCTGGACATATCACTATTGATGCTAACGTGAGTTGCTAAGTCAGGCTATCTGAATACGTTTGCCTATTTTTCTTGGCCTGCACCTCTCTACCTTTGTTCTGTTGTCAGCGGGCCTATTTTCCTTCTTTCATTTTTTTTAAAAAATATGTTTTTATTGATTTCAGAGAGAGGAAGGGAGAGGGAGAGAACAGAAACATCAATGAGAGTGAAAAGTTGTGACCTGCTGCCTCCTGCACGCCCCCTCCTGGGGGTCCAGCCCACCACCATCTGGGCATGTGCCCTGACCGGGAATCAAACTGGCAGCCTCCTGGTGCATGGGATGACTCAACCAACTGAGCTACACTCACCGCGTCCTCCTTTAATTCTTCATACTACATGACAAATACCTTTATTTATCCTGTTGGCCAACCACTGCTTTCTTCATCCAGTAATTGCATAACTCCCCCTTCTGGCATAAGCCCCTTGGTTTTCCAGCCTAGCCTTCCTTCCCCTTAAAAAAGAAGGGTGGAGGGGCAGAAATCTTGTTGGAAAATAGAAAACTAATCTCATTTTCTTTCTAATTAAGATTTGTGGTAATAGAACCTAAACACCCTGACTTGCTCAGTTCCTCAAATTTATATCTTTCTTTCTTTCTGTATTGTACCACTGTGAGCCTTCCTTGTTTTTATAAAGTAACCTCTTGCCTCTAAGATCCCTGTGCTCTTTCTCTCTGTTGAACCAATTTCAATATGCCCAAGTGTCATTTACCACAGTATAGTTAAATAACACCAGTTCTCCAACAGCACAGTTCAAATTTCAGTTACGACAATATATTAACTGAATAATTGCATAAAATACAAACTTCTGTGCCAGCTCTCCAGTCTGCAAATCACTACATAAATAACAGGTGTGCCTCATGATCATAATCAAATGTCACTTCGTCACTTCTCTCCGAGTCTCTCCGTGACTGTTCACTGCACATCTGTTATTCATTCCACCCTCGGAGAGCAAGTGTATAGTTGTGTTGGCACCTCATCTCCCAGTGATAAACCCTTGACACAATATGGAAGTGAATAATTGAAAGAGGGACTTGGTCAGCAAAGGTGAATTGCTAGAAGTGAAATTGAATGTGATTAGAAAGACTTGAAAAATGACAGCTATGTCGAGACCTGGGCCCTGTAGGAAGCTGTGGTTCAAAGCACATGAAAAGGTTCTTTGAATATAAAAAAGCAGAGTGGCTTCAACATCTTGTAATTTAAGTTGCACGGGGAACGGAAAGCTCCTTACGGTTTAAAAACAGAGCGCTTACTTCTGCTTTGGATTGAAAACTGTTTAAAAAAACCTCCATCGGTTTGGCAAATATTCAGGCCAAGTGTTGAAGTTAGTTACCTCATTGAAAGAAAACAGTAATTACAAGGGGATTGAAGAACTTTACTGCCAATAAAAGATGGTTTCATCATCTCAGAAGTCACCATGAACTCACTAATGTTATCTGGGGAAGCTGCTAGCGTGGATCAGAATGCTATTGTGAAATTTGTGCCCAGCCAGGTTTCAAAGATTAGTTAAGGTGTATGCTACGATTGTGAAGGAATCAACCCCATCAAGAACTTACACAGCAAAAGATGTAGGGTCGTGAAGCAGTCATAAAGGAGGTAATGATACATGAGCTTTCTTATTAGGACAACACAAGAGTGACTTTAAAACCTGTGATTATCTCGCCAGTTAATTGTGGCTAAGGAATTAGGGGGTCAAGAAAATATACATGTGGTTGCCTGGGTACGGTCCTGGGGGTATGAGGCAGAGGCCCTATCAAGCAAGGGTTTCACCTTAATGCTTAAATGTATTTACATATTTGGGGGTAAAAATGGGATATATCATCCTTAGTTTAGAAAATGACATTTTGCCAGCAAGATAGAAGCTTAGAATAGTTATTTTAATCCCTTGCCTTGTGAGATTTAGGCTTAATGTAATATTCGGAGGTTAAGTGAATATAATACATTGTCCCAGAAGAGAATGACAAGAAATAAGACCTCAAAAAACATGTGAATCCCTAGCCAGTGTGGCTAAGTGGTTAGAACATTGGCCTGCACACCAAAGGGTCTTGAGTTCGATTCCTGGTCAAGGGCATGTACCTGGGTTGCAGGTTCGATCCCTGGCCCCAGTCTGGCACGTGCAGAGGCAACCAGTCAATGTGTTTCTCTCTCATCGATGTTTCTCTCCCCCCCACCCCCTTCCACTCTCTAAAAAAAATCAATGGAAAAAATATCCTCAGGTGAGGATTAACAACAAAAACATGTCAGAACTTGTATTTTGTGAATTTGGGTTTTGCGTTCTCCTGCACTCCCTCTATGTTTACTTTTCTAAAAATTTCTTGGGGAAGGGTAGGCATTAACAATGCTAGTTTTTTTCTGATTATTTTGTGTAGCTGTGTTTTATAACAGAATTTGAAAGTGTAAAAATAAATTCAAGTAATAAATTAGGAATTACATTGTCTAAGAGAAACGCTTCTCTGTGTTAAAAAAATGGGGCACCTCTATAGCTTGAAAAGCTTGACTTCATAATTCATGGCTTGAATTAGTTGTAGGAAATGTAATTTGCAATTACTCCGTTAGCTTTTTTTTTTTTTTTTTTTAATGTTGATTTTCAGAGAGGAAGGGAGAAGGGGGCGAGAGAGAAACATCAGTGATGAATCATCCATCAGCTGCCTCCTACACGCCCCCTACTGGAGATCGAGCCCACAACCTGGGCATGTGCCCTGACCGGGAATTGAACAGTGACATCCAGGTTCATGGGTTGATGCTCAGTCACTGAGCCACACCAGCTGGGCTACTCTGTTAGCTTTTTGATGAAAAGGGAAAATTAAGAAACTTTGTTTACTTTTGCATTAGGTTAAAAATGTATTACCTTTTTACATATAAAAGTAATATATGTTTACTATAGAAAACTTGGAGGACATAAGACAGCATAGGCTATTTTAAAAATCATTGTCATCTGGAATACTGTTAGCTGCTGCTCATGGTGTGTCCTCATGGTTGTTTTAGCCCCTCGGTTTTGCTCTAATAGTTGGTGTCCTGTTCTGATTAGTCATAGCCAGTGCTGTGGTGGCTGATAAGTAATGCGTGAAATCCAACTTTTCGGAAGTCATAAATGTTAAAAATTCTGGTAACTGGAAGTTACTTTTTTCTCTGTATCGCACCTTTTCCCCCTCTTTAACATTATATCATGAAATTTGCCTATGGAAACGAAATAATTATTTTATTTTGTGAATTGCCCGCTATGGACTTTACCCTTTTTCTGTTGGCTTTTCATTGTTTATTAAAATTAAAAATATATCTATCTTTATTGATTTCAGAGAGGAAGGAAGAGAGAGAGAAACATCGATGATGAGAGAGTTGTCATTGATCGGCTGCCTCCTGCATGCCCCCAGCCAGGGATCGAGCCCACAACCCGGGCATGGGCCCTGTTTATTAAAATTTGTAGTTACTCTTTATTTGACTCTAGAAACTTTTGCACATATACCTCATATCAGAAACAAAACAGAAAGCTTACTGCCTCTGTCACTCATTAGTAGGAAAACATACTCATGCTTTTGTGAGTGAGAAAAGGGGTAGGATAAACTTTAGGTAGGTGACCTAATTTAAATGCACTCTTAGCATCTGAAGTCAGGAGGGCGCCTGGCAGACTAGACACTGTCAAAGCCTAGTACTTTTGGTACTGATGGGTGGTGGTGGGCGGTGGTGGGCAATCACAAAACATGGCTGCTGGAAGTACCTTGCTGGTATCAACGGTATTTCTCAGACTTGGTGTTGCAACGCAACTGTTTCATCTTAGTGCCAGGCAAGGATCCAAGGCTTGCTTAAATTTAAGTAAATACTTCCAAGGTCCAGGTAATTAATATTTTCAAAAATCACTTAGATTTGAGGTCAGAAAAGCTTCATGATTTGATTCTAAGCTGTGGGCTCATCAAGTTGGCGAGTATTCATGTGCACCAGCAGCCCTTTTGGGGAAGGGTGGGATCCCATGAAAGTGCCGCTCTGTGAAGTCTAATCTCTGTCAACAGATTCATTATGAGTAACTTGAAGCCTTTTGCTCTTACAGTTGTAGAGATACTCAGAGTTTATACTCATACCCAGTTCAGATTCCAGTGGTCCTTGGTAAATTGGCTTAGGTGGGGAATATTTGTCCAACTAAAGGTCAGATTAAAGAAGGATATAATACTAACAGCTTGTACGTCTTGATATGTTCAAAGAAACAAAGAAACGCTCTTACCACTTGATTGCAAAATTGAATTTAACTGCTGGCTGGTATACTTTGCTTTAGTGCTCAACTGAACTGGTAGTTCCATCTCAAGACTGGTTATTCCAACTCTTTGTACTATAGAGGCCTGAGCCACGGTAGTTTAAATCATTCAGTTTTTCCCCTCATTAGCCCTATGTTTGTACAAATCATTTTGGCACAGTGTAACACACTACCCCATGTTTATGTGGCTTTATCTGCCTGATTAGCATGAAAGTGCCTTGAGAATAAATACTGATATTTGCTGTTTTTAATTCCAAAGTGGGTAGCACAAATGTTGCACCTAATAAAGTTTAAAGATAGATGGTTCCCTTTCCGAGTCTTGTGATTCATTTATAAACGTGCTAGTTTAACAGGAAAAGAGTAATGGACCTAGGCAATTAAGCAGTGAGTCTCCTGGCTGACACCTGCTTCAAAGTATGGCCTTGCACAGTTCCAAATCTGTTATGTCACTCATCAGAGTTGATCTTGCCTTAGTGTAAAACTGTACTAAATATGCAATTGTCATCTAACAACATTAAAAAATTTTTTTTCACTGGTTGAAAAGCCTCTTTAGTTGTAATTGTTATATTTACCTTTTTTTTTTTAAGTCTCTGGGCCTAGGGATGGATGTTACCACCAACTTCCACAAGATGGCAGATGAAACACTTTTTTTTCCTCATGTTCTTAGGTTTCAAACAATTTTTAACACACCTTACCTAGGCTCTTAAGTATTGTTAAAATCTTCTTTGCTTTTTCTTTAGGTGGGCTGTATCAAACCGAGAAATGCTTATAGCCCAAAACAGCTCCTTGGAATTTAAGCTACATAGACTATATTTTATTAGTTTGTTAATGGGCGGAACTACAAATCAGCGAGAGGCATTGCAATATGCTAAAAATTTTCAGCCATTTGCCCTAAATCATCAAAAAGGTGAGTCAGGAGTCACATTTTTAATGTTTTCAACAGGCCTTTGGCCACCATTGGAATTGAAGCTTATCTTACCTAGATCTAATACATATTTGCTAATAAAGACAATTATAGATGATAATCACAGAAAAAGCTCTGGCTAGCTCTAGAACAAAAATAAAATATTAAAGACTCATAAATGAAGTCAGAAAATGACATTGCATTTTTTGGAATTTCATATTAAACTAAGAGGAGACATGAGAAAAAGTAAATTATGCACTTGCTACCCCCTTCCCTGGCCCCCATGCTGCTGTTATTGCCACAATAAAGTGTTTCAGGGTGCACCAGGTGGCAGTAGTTAACCCCACGCGTCATTTTTGGAGTACTAGGTTAATTCTACAGTCAGGTATATGTGGTGGCCCCTTTTATAGCATAATTATTACTTCTCAAGATAGTGGTAATTATACTGTACTATTTATAACAATACAATAACTGGAAGTTCAATATTTAGTGATTTCTTTTTTTCTCCCTTTTCTTTATGCCATTTCTTTTAAGGTGAAGGGAGAAACCAAGCTTTTAAAGATCAGAATTTTAAAAGATTGTGAAATTATTTTAGGCTGTGTCAGTTGGGGAGTGGTGATTCTTGCCTTTCTTGGCCTATTACCTGCAAACCAGCTCTATTTCAGGTGTAATCATTCACACCTCTAAATTGCTGCTGCTTTTGTTTAGACATTCAGGTTTTGATGGGAAGCCTCGTGTACCTGAGACAAGGGATTGAGAACTCACCATATGTTCACCTGCTTGATGCAAACCAGTGGGCTGACATCTGTGACATCTTTACACGGGATGCCTGTGCCCTCCTGGGTCTCTCTGTGGAGTCCCCTCTCAGTGTCAGGTATGGAAATTGGTCCTATTACTAAAATATGCATCACATTGGTTAGTTCTTCTTAATTAGCTGCCTAGTTCTTGGTGTTTAAAGCTGAGAGATTGTCTTTCTGAAGAAGAGTGCAGTTGATATTTCAAGAGATTGGCATAATTGACAGTGACAGTTTTAGAGCAGCAGTTCTCAGTGAAATCTGTGAATCTCTGGGGTCTCAGCCTTTTGCACTGGATTGACATTTGCATAGATGGTGGGGAAACAATGGTGAGTTAATTGCTTGAGCCTTAGCACAGATCAGAGCCTTAGCACAGATCAGAGCAGTGGTCTCAAAACCCGCTGCATTCCTCACTCCATGCACTTGCAGTTGAAACATGCTAGTTTTACTTAAAAATGTTCTTGATAACACATTTTAAATGATTAGTTTTATTAATTCTTGACCTTTGAGTACACACCTTTTTAATATTCTTTGTGACAGAATAGGAAGTTCACATAAAACACTCCAGCTTCATGCCAAATGTGATGACTATCTCAGGAAAAAGCACCTGTATGTTTGAGTTATGAGCTAATAAGCTAGTTTCTTTTTTCATGGAACACAGTTTTTACTTGAAAGAATCACTAAAAGACAAACTACAGTTATTCATACTCAGGTGTTTAGATGACATTTTAAAAAATGAGCAAAGGGAGACTGTCAAGGAAAGCAGCTGACAATATCTTTTGACATAATGATAAAATTCAAGATTTTGAGCCAAAATAGAAATTTGGGAAAACTTATACCACACTGAGCTTGATAGCTTTCCAGTACTTAAGGACTTTTCTGAGGAGATTGGTGGTGATATTAGTGAATTTATTATTTTCTATATTGTGTAATTAGATGTGTTAATACTTTGAAGATCTTAATTCAGTATGATCTTACAAAGTCATGCATTGAGTAAAAGATTCCTTTTAAGTACACGACAGACCATTGGATTTGAATATAGCACAGTATAAAATTTCAATGGCAAGGATTCAGATTCCATGGTAAAGTTAACCTTTAAGAAACTACTGCTTATTGAGTTTTGTTGTGGCATTAAAGAATATCCACAATTACCTGAAGAGCTAATTAAATTACCACATGTCTGTGTGAGGCTGGATCATATATTTCAACCAAAAGAACACGTTACAACAGATAGAATGCAAAGGAAGATTTAGGAATTCAACTGTCCTCTATTAAGCCAGTCATTAAGGAGATTTATAAAAGTGTAAAGCAATACCACTTCTCAGATTTACTTTCGGTTTGGAAAATACGGAGTTTGGGGTAAGAATGTTATTTATAATGTAATAAGTTTATTTTTAAATGAATTAATTAAAATTTTTCTTGGTTTTAATTTCCAATACAATAAGTGATGTTAGATATAATCCACAAAAACAAATACTGTTTCATATCCTTTATATTTAAGCTTGTAAAGGGGGCCTGAAACCAAAAAGTTTAAGAACTGTTTTAAGAAAATAACTTTCTTAGCTCTTCTTTTTGTTTAATTCCTCAACTGTTTTTAATCCCTGCTATGTGGTAGGCAATGTGTAGGATACAAAGATAAATAAGGTACAATCTGCATTCCATAGGGTGTACGCCTGAGTGTAGGAGACACTCGTGCAATTGACTGTAATGCATGGCCGGGCTGCAGGTCAGGTTGTCTGGGGAACAGACTGCAGTGGGTGGAGGGTGAAAGCAGCAGGATTAGGCAGAGGGAAAAGTTGGGACGTGATGCTGGCTAAACAGAGGCCTCAGTCCATCCCTGAGGAGCTCTGGAGCTCTGGTGGGCCCGTGGAGTTGGCCCAAATTGAGACAGCAGGACTGTATCCATGTGGAGCATTCATCAGATGCGACCCTAGTCAGGTGGCTTTCTTCAGCTTAGGACAGTCCTGAAGAGGGACTCAGCTGAGAACTGTCAGTACTTGTGCCCTGAACAGGGGTGATCTGGGTCTAGAAGGAACTGTGCAAGAAAATGTCTTAGAATGTCATTAATGTTAGGAGTGTCATTAAAGCCCATAAAATCTGGTGGTTCTGTAAAATTTGAAATTGTGTGTGTGTACACATGTGTACATGTGCACTAATTTAGCAGAGCAAAGGCCTCTGTGCCTGTGTTCTGTCTAAACACCAGGGCCCTCTGCAGACAGAGTCTGGAGGAATCGACATTTCTGGAACCAAGCTGACACTAGCCCGGCATTGACATTTCCTCTTCTGTCTCCCAGTTTCTCAGCAGGCTGCGTGGCGCTGCCCGCTTTAATTAATATTAAAGCTGTGATTGAACAGAGGCAGTGCACCGGAGTTTGGAACCAGAAAGATGAATTACCTGTGAGTTTCATTTTCTCTTGGTTATTTACCTTTCCTACCATTAGAATGTTAAGGGTTTAAAATGTCAGTCTTGCCTTTTAACTGGGGAACATTATTGTAACTGTTTTACAGGGATTCTCTTATGCAGAAGGTGACATGATTAAATAATAGAAATGGGAAGCAGCACCTTATGGAGGCACTGGAAGAGTTTTCTTAAAATTTTGACTTAGAGTGGCAGTGAAAGCTAATGAAGGCCCTGGCCAGTGTGGCTCAGTTGGTTGGGCATCATCCTGATGCCAGGACAGGAGTTAGATTCCTGGTCAGGGCACATGCCAGGGTTGTGGGCTTGATCCCTGTTTGGGGGCATGTGGGATGCAGCCGATTAATGTTATGCTCTCATATCAATGTTTCCCTTTTCTGCCTTCCTTTTTCTCTAGAAATCAATAAACTATTCTTTAAAAAAGGAAAAAAAAAAGTAAGCTAATGAAGGAGACCTCAGAAGTCGGGAGGGTGGGATATACTGTAGTGTGCAGTGCACTCTGCATGTGACAAAGCACTTGTGCTACGATTTTTTAAAATATAAGAGCAATGAGTCAGTTTGATTGGATTTCCTTTTATCTTAGGCATTGATATTCATGAGACCATGGGTTTGAGCAGGTTATATTTTTCTAATACCAATTAAAATAAGTACATAGCTATTAAATTAAAGGTCTTAGACATCTGCAGTCATCATTGGCCCTCCAGTGCCCTGTGTCCACTGCTGTCTGGAACAGGCCGTGGTTTTAACCATCAATTCCATTCACTTGCCAGCTTTCCACCTTCCCTAAGTAGTTTGTCCATCTCTAAAATGGAGACCGTCCTTCTCTTTGGGGACTATTAAAGGCTAGAAATAACATAGGTCTACTTAGAATAACATGGGACACAGTAGATACTTGAGTTTTGCCTACAGGGAGTGACAAAGGTCATAGTAGGTGTATTTCCACCAGGCCTCTGACGAGCACTGCAACTTCTACTGGAATTATTCCTGTACAGTTGTATCACAGATCCTAACAGACTAAAATGTGCATTTGGCTTTTTGCATCTTTTCTGCCACATGTGTGCACAGGTTTGTTTATCTGCAGTTACCTTGTTCTTCCAGCTGGTAACTGTTGGTTGGTTGCCCAGCATCTCCTTAGATCTGGTTTGATTCAAAGCACAGGTGCATCCCCAGTCCTGAGTGTGGTCAGGGCACCAGCAGCATCCCTGCTTGACTGTCGCTCGTTTGAGCAAATGGAGAACTTGAGCCTTCCCTTGCTTTGCTGAGACAAGTGCCTGCAGGACTCTGGCAGTTTCCCAGTTATGCTGGAAGCACCTCTGATGCTGGTGCACTAGCACAGAGCCTGCTGAAATCGGAATTCACCTAAAGCCTGTGCGTCAGGGTAGTAAAGCACTTGGAAGTGATGACCTGGCCATATTCTCTCAGGATTATTGTTACACTTTGTTGACTTTCTTGAAAGAGTCTGGGTAATAGACTTTTATATTGAGGGCCATTGTAGATTTAGAAGGAAAGAAAACAGAATTAGCATTTGTGGAGCCCCTGCCATATGCCAACCACTGTTAGGTGATTTCATAGCGTTTGTTTTGTCCACTGCAAAGAGAAATAATTGATACAGGTGCCATGGGCTGTGATGTGAAAAGTCCTGCTGAACTTTTGCTTAAAGCCCTTGTTGCAGGTGGTTTCTCTGGGCCATTATACACAAAACGTGGGAAACTTGGGTCCACAGCTCACACAGAAGCAAACCATGTTTAGTTTGATTTTAAAGGAATTAATACACTGAATTCTATCACCTAGCTAAGTGTGCTGCAAAACAGTCAGGATTTCTCATAGGTTTTACCGTTAGGTGTATCTGATGAATTTTCGACAGTGTTCGATTTCTAGAGCATTCATTTGCCTTTGACTTAAATCTCAAACATCAGAATTTCTTTTAAAAGTAGTGTTACATATCATTTCAAAGGGGAGCATTTTCTCAATCCATTGAGATTTTGCTCCCCTGCCATTGTCATCAGTTTGGCTCAAATAAACTCATAAAAGTTCTATGGGGAAAAAAGTAATTTTGAAGGTTAATTTAGAATTATGAAGTAATATTTGAATCCCTATGACTTTCCCTCTCTAGTTAGAAGAGCATTGTGAAAGTTCGAGTCAGAGGAATAGATGTGACCATGCTCTCTGCTGCATAGTGCATGCCAATATGAAGGTGTTCTGAGGAATAATAGGCCTTTTGACTTTTTTTTAACAGATTGAAGTGGACCTTGGTAAAAAGTGCTGGTATCACTCTATATTTGCCTGTCCCATTCTTCGTCAGCAAACAACAGATAATAATCCGCCCATGAAATTGGTCTGTGGTCATATCATATCCAGAGATGCCCTGAATAAAATGTTTAATGGTAGCAAGTAAGTGCCTGACTTTTTAAATGTTAGTAAAATTTTTCTTTTGTAACTTAGTGGGAAGAGGAGAAGTAACGAAGGTGAACAAATGTCGCTAGAATTTAAAAATAGATTTCATAACTATTCATTTGGCATAATGGGTGGTATCTGATTTTTTGTTGTCAGTCTTTTTAATTTGTTCACGAATTTGGTGATTAGGTTTATAAGCATGATCTTTAACTCTTTTTGGGTAGGCGATCCAGTGTTAACCTCCTTCCCCCTTTTTACACAAATGGTAGCATGTAGCAGACTATATACTGTCCTGTGGCTTAGTTATATATACTGGAGATCTTACATATGCTACAGAAAGAATCCTCATTCTCTTTTTAAAGCTGCAGATTATTCTACTACATGAAAATAATGATCATGAAACCAATTCCTTATTGATGAGGATTTAACTTTTGTTACTGTAAAGTGAATTACCTTATCTGTATGTGATGCATAAATTTATAGAATTGAAATCGCTGATTCAAAGGGTATATATATATATATATATATATATATATATATATACTTTTCATACATTATGATCCCAACTTTTTATTAGAAACATCTCAAAAGCCTATTTCTTGCGTAGGCAGCTAGAAAATTGTTCACTGGAGGTTATTTCAGACCCAGTATGGAAAAGTCTTTCCTTTAAGAGGAGGCCCTGGCATGTAACAGGGTGTTTGTGCCTTCCCCAGACCAGGCAGCCATGCTGGTTTTGTGTGCCCCACTACAGGGCATGTCGGCTGCTCTTAGTAAGCTACATACAGCGTAGGCTCAGCAGCTGGCATCAGATTTGCCGCACTTCTGTAGATTGTGTGACCAATAGATTTGAAACTCATATGGTGGAGATAGGTGCAACCTAAACCTTGGAGAAGAAAAATTGGATTGACTTCTGAAAACCCCCAAAACAATTTTTAGACCAGTTGTCTTTGCTTTGTTTACAAAACAGTTTTTACTGATTTCCACTAAAGAAGAGCCTTTCAGTTTAGGGTCTGGCTTAGATTGGTATTTATTTGTGACCCTTCAAAGCTTGGCTGTTCTATTAAGGGAAAGCACAGTTCATCCTCAAAATATAGACATGTTTGTGTATGTTTGTGTGTCGGTCTGTGTGTGTATAATTGTTAGAGGTAGTATATAACAATATGATATTGAATGCTCAGTACTGATCCTGTGCCTTCATTGTGTGTTTTTCCCCTTGTCTTTAGATTAAAATGTCCATATTGTCCAATGGAACAAAGTCCAGGAGATGCCAAACAGATATTTTTCTGAAGAAATAATTTTAATTTGCAATTTGTAAGTGAAACTGAATTGTGGGTGCGTTTCAGAAGAGAATGTTCCATTTAATGCAGCTCACCAAGGACTCCCGTGTTTTTATAAGCTAATGCTCCAAAAACTTTGCCAACATTTTAGTGCACACACACTGAGGGAGTGTTCCAGATATTATCATAGGGCTTTATTATATTCTTGGTCTTTATTTCTGATCAAGTAAATACACCAGCAGTTGTCATTCAATGCAGGTTTTTGTACTTAATTATATGGTGATTTTTTTACTTTTTAAGAGCAGAAACAGAAATTGACCTCCCTGCCATGTGATTAGTATTTCTCCTGCTTTTACTTTTGTCATTTTCTTGATAATTGTAAGCTTTGGGAATGTTTGTGAAGAAGTTTTATTTCCTGTTACGTGTACATAATTAAATGAAAATTCTTCAGAGAAAGTTTGAAAAACTGAATTGTGCTTATAAAACTAATTTGCCTCTTTTTTTTTTTTTTGCTTAAAGAAGAAAGCTGTGATAGATTCAAGTTTGCTTTTTGATCTTTTTCTCTGCTCAGTTCTCACTGAAAAGTCAGCAGACCTGCATTTGAGTTCTGCTGGTAGCCTGGCTGCCTGTTTTTTAAATCAACATCATGAATTTAGCAGGTTGGTGTGAGAAGTCTTCCCCTAGAATAGAGTGGAAGGAGCACTATTGTTTCTTTGCTTTTATTGCCAAGAGGTGCTTGTTTTAAAAGTGTGTTCAATAAAATGAAATTCTGAAGTTAGAAGTGTTCTTAAGTTGATATTTGCTCCCTTGGTCTTAGTAGCCCTGTTCTCTGAAATTTGCCTTCAGGACTTGGCTGTCTGTCGCATTTGTAGATCACTGCAGACACAGTATTGTGTGTGTGTATGTGCACCAGCATCAAACAGTGTGTGTGCATCTGGAAGGGAAGAAGCATGTTCCAGTCCTCAAATGCAGTGACCAGAATCATTACTTTAACCCTGAAAGTTAGAACCTAGCAGATTTTCTGTAGTGCAGAATATGTTTATTGCTGTTTTTGTATTTGAATAGTATACTGTTCAATGCCTCCCCTACAGCGTGTATCATCTCATTGACTGTGAATCTGTATATTATTCTAATGGATACACAATGATCTTTTCTCTTGTGAGGTATCTTCATTTAATGCACTATCCAGAAATAGCCATGTGTAAGAGTCTTTCTCTGTATGATGAACTACATGGAAAAGACTTTTGTGGACATAATTCCAACAAACCTGTTGCATTACTTCATTATAAGAAGAATGTTATATGGATGTCACCAAATACTTTGCAACTTTATTTCATCTGACATGGAACTGAACATCAATATAGGAAAACTTTCATGAGAAAATGAAAAAAGAAGAAAATAGAAGCCAAGAGAACCATGACACTTCACATTTTAAACTACAGATTGACTTAGGTTGGGAGGGAGGGGGAGAACGGATTTGGTGCTAAGTTAATTGGAAGGTGTCAGCCTTTGCAGTAGTATACATACCAGCCTGGCTGGGTTTTCCCGAAGTGCTTACCTGGGAGAGTTGGGTTTGGTTTATAAAGCTGGGGCACTGCAGAAAGCCCTGCTGGACTGATGCCCGGCCAGGCTTAGGCGGAGGGCTGCTGTGTGCTGTGCAGGTGAGCCAGGAATCGTGGGTGGGGGCCTGCTCAGAGTGCTGGCTTTGTTCAGCCTCAGCCTGAGCCCCACAGCCACTTTTGCCCCATGTTTCTGCTTTCCTGGAACAACCCTCTGAAGTTCCCCTCTCTCTACTAAAGCAGTGAAGGAAGAAAGCAGAGAGAAGCTCCTTGGACTCCAAACAAAGGTAGAGAATTCAAGGCAGTACTCTGGCTGAGGATATAAAACTGGTTTATTATATATTTTTTTCCTTTGAATTAAAACCCAGAGTGTCTTTTTTTTTTAATTTTTTTTTGTTTAGCTTTTCTTGCTAGGCCAGATTTAGCTTTATTCATCACTTACCCTCACCTACCACCTCCAACACCTGCATGTCATTCAGGCTTCACCAGACGGGAACAGCACGGACATACTGCTCTCGAGGCTGGTGGTAAATATTTTTGGCAGCTAGAGAGAGACTCGCAGTTGTCTTGGGCCAGTTTCAGGGACAAAAGCCAGAGCTCTGCTTTGTCCCTCTCCCAGTGTTGGGCGTCCTGTTGACAGTTTCCTGTGTAAGGTCCTTGCAGTCCTACTGGGCAGGTTGGGGCCAAAACTTTGAAACTTGATCGGATGATTTCATGTGAAAATTATGTCTTGTGATCCTTAACTAAATGCATGGACTTAAAATTCATTGGTGACTAAATGTGAAGGAGAGGTGGATTTGAAGAGGCCAGACCTTAACCAAAGATACCGAAATACAGTAAGCTGTCCTTCCTGCTCTAGAAACGCCCTCACGGGGGGCCAGCACCTTATCACATGGATGTCAGCGGTGGAGGTGTCCTTTGTCACGCTCTGCCTTCCACCTGGAAAGGTCATGGTAGAACCAAGGTTTCTTACAGTCAGACCACTTAAAATAATGTACGTTGGAAACATTTTCAGAGTGGTTAAGTTTCTTTAGGAACCATTTCCATTTATCAGTCATGGACTCTGCTAACCCAATAAAACCTTATTAGATCCTTAGATTCTACTTTAGCCAGAGCACCTGTGCTTTCAAGTACAGTCTGAAGCGCAGTGGCTGAAGTTGTCTTTCAATCTTCTTTCTCCATGGTGTGATCGTCACAGATGCCATTTCTGTCATAGTGCTGATTATGTGAGACTTCTAATACATAAATGAACGGGTATTGGTGCCTCTTGATTTTAAAACTTTAAAGAAAAGAGCCACCTCACATTCATAGGGTGTGTGAGTATTTTATGAGTGTATGAGCATTTAATTGAAAATAAGAAAGTTCTGAAGTAAATCTTTTGTTTTGATTTTCCCGTAGCAGCTGTGTATACAGAGACATTAAGACCCACACCAGCTTATGTGGGGAACGAGGACCCTTTTTTGTCTCCAGGTAGTCCCACAGGTTATGCAGTTTACGTTCAGTATCCTTTATGCTGTGAGTTATTTCCACCTTAGTGATTCAGCCTTTGGGATAGTAGAGACTGCAGAGGCCAAGAGCTCTTGGTTATCCGCACAAGACAAGCTGCTGGCAGACATTAGCCCTCTGGTTCTCCAACTCAACCTCTGATGAAGTGGACTGTCAGCCAAGCTGGTCAGTTTTCTTAGAAGACTCAGGTTATTTTCAGGGAAGGTATGGAGGCATGATTTGGTTAAATTCATCACTAGGATGTGTAAGGTGAAGACACAAACCAAATACCTTTCATTAACTCTACATACATTATCTTTGGTAACACTAGAGTGCTGTGGTCTTGAAGGAGTGTTAGCAAGGACACACCGCTGGTACTTCATAAGCCTGTCCTCTGTGGCGGGTTTATGTGGCACAGTAGTGTTTACCATAAGCAGGTACAAACTTCATGGACTGTTTATTGAACCATAATTGATTAAATACCAAAAATAGAATGACAAATGTATTTTAATAGCAGATGAGGCAACTAGTTTTAGGGTGAGTTTTCCACTGTTGATTTTACTTCAAGACATAGGGAGAGAAAACAGTTTTGTTTTCAGGACATTTCCCTCTACAGTTTTAAACTGTAGTGAGCATATGCTTCATTTACTTCCAAAGAGGCAAAAGCAGCTGGAATTGACTTATAGCACATGCTTTGTTTCATGTTGTCGGTGAGGACCTACACCCAGTTTAGCAGTCGCATAACATTCTCCAACAAGGCAGATGTGGGGTTCCCTAGGATTTAGTGCCTGATCTTTTCTTTTGGGAAGGGGTGGGAGTGAATGTATTGGGGATGGGAGGGAAGCAGGAGAAAAAAATGGGAGTGTGAGTGAGTGTGCATGTCTCTGAAATTCACCGTGACCCCCACCTGTGTCTAGCAAGGAACAGGTATTTAATGTATTTTGCTCATGACTGCAGTGTGCATGTTCCCCTCCCCCCCATTCTCTAAACTTACACTAAAAGGATTCATCAAATCATCTTGTTCAGATGGCTCAGGATTGTATTTCTTTTGCTTACCCTGTGCTCTTGGGTTCTATAGTATTTCTATAATTATGTAACAAGAATAGTGTTGCACTGTAATCTATTATATAGAGCTATATGTATGGAAAATTTTGATCAGTTTTTTAAGCAATGTATCCTGTTTGCAAAGGCACAATAAAGTTGCATATTATAGACAATAGGCAATAAAGCTAACAATAAACCTTATTTAACACAAACCATACTCATATTCTCGGTTCATTTGATTTTGGAAAAAGTCTAGCATATCCAGTAGTTTCAGAGATTTCATTTTAATTAAGTTCTGATATATTTAATTTATAAATTTCAGACTGATATAATAGAGTTTGGAGAACTATAAGAAATATTTTCTTAATGTGTGCATTCCTGTGTCAAATACATGGCTTCTCCTGTGCATATGTTTTAAAATTAAAGAAATGGACATTTAAAAAATCTTATGGAACCAGTTTGTATAAATGTGACAGGTATGAGGCAGGGAGTATGGAGGTGTCAGGGTGAGAAGAGAGCATTACTGAATGCCTTTGCTAAGAGCCTGCATATAAAGAATTTAAAATATCTTTTGTCACCACCTCATCCTGTTTCTGTGCCACTAGCAATGTGAGGAGAGGAGGTGGCTGAGCACCTTCCCGTTTCTAAGCAGGTGTTAAACACTTTAGTGTTTGCACTAACGCCCACAAGCTGTGGTCAGCTGGGACCCTGCCCTGCTCTCTGACCAGAGTGACAAGGGCCAGACAGCTCCACCCAGGCTGTCGGCATTGCCAGGGAGGAACAGAGGCTGAGCTGTCCCTCCTACTCAGAGACAAACTAAGGTAAGAGAGACTAAATCTATTTGTTTGCACTGGCTGGTATGGCTTAGTGATTTGAGTGTCGGCCTGCGCACTGAAGGGTCGCTGGTTCGATTTCCAGTCAAAGGTCTGTACCTCAGTTTCAGAAAGAAAAACATTCCTATCTGAGATTTTAGGTTTCCTACCTATGGGAACCATTGTGGGTCCCACCCAGTTACAGGTGGAGCTAGTGGCCCAGGTGATGTAGGCGAGGCCTGGCAGGACAGGCCAAAGATCTCACCACCTATTCCTGCAGCATTTGGGGCTCCCTGGGGCTGAGGGTGTGGTCTGTAGTAGCACTTGCAGCACCTGGGAGCTTGTGAGACATGCTGAATGTTGGGCTTCAGCCCAGACCTACTGAGTCAGGCTGCATGTTTGATGAGCAAGCTGCCTCTCCTGCAAGGAGCCTCTGGGGTGCTCCCTATTCTATGAAGTATCCTCCCTTTTAATGTAACATGTAAGGATCACATGCACTGAACATGAGGAGTACATGTTTCCCCGTTTCTTGATGACTAAGTCCTGAGTCATCAAGAAAAGTTAAATTTAGTGTGCTTTGAGAAAACTTCTGGTGCACAGTTATTTTTTTAAATTAGTGTATTTCTTGGAGCATCTAGGTAATTGAGGAGGTGTTATATTTGCAGCATGACAAAATGTGTTTTTCATCCCCTCCCCACCAAAATGGGGATGGATGAGCACCAGAGGTGTAAATAATAGAATTTTGTGATGGCAAAATACTGAAAATGCACCTAAGATAAAGCAGTAACTTGGATGCCCCTCACTCCCTAGCAGAGAAGCTTGATGATGAACATTGCAGCAAACAAACGTCACTTCCCTGAGAACATGCTTTTCTAACTTTTTTTTCCCTGCTACCCTGTAAGAAAGAAAATGGATATCATAACCCTATATGTACATAAAGTTAAACTTCTGAAACAGGTTTTACAAAACTCTGTAATCCTTCTAATGTGTGATGCACTCTGATATTTTCCATCTCTCCTATTTAATGCTCATCAAGACTCACTAATGGGTCAAGATCTACAGTTTAAAAAACCTTGCATTAGGGGACAGTGATGAAACGATCCATCCACCAAGCTACTTTGAAATCTCTGTCAGCATATGTATGATAGAAGGTATTCTTTTCCTTTTTCCAAAAAGGCCTTTGCAGTGGGGTGTTTCTTGTTCTCCTGTGAGTCTTTTTTTTATTTTGTTGTTACATAAATTAACCCATTTATTATAGGCTAGCAATGTTTCAAACTGTGGAGCTTCTACTGGTCTTTCAGTTCCTTCAGTCTTCTGATGGCAACTCTACTGTGAGGGCAGAAGTGGGGTTGTAGGTCCAGGTACCACCAGCTACTGTTTTCAGGCAGGAGCCACAGTGCCAGATCCCCACAGCTCATCTCTTCACCTTGATTTTGCCACAGAAGGAGCAAGTGTTCTTGCGTGCTGGCTGATTTAAATTTTCTTCACCATTTTCCTGAGGGAGGTGCCATGACAGGTCCTGTATTTACTGATGATTCTGACATTGGTGTGGTTAGCCATGTCGCCGCAAACTAGGTCAGATCCCAAGAGCCTGTGAGTCTTTTCTGTGCCAGTAAATATATCCTAACATTAATAGTATTGTCTACGCAAGAGCTCCTGTATGTCCGGGATTCTTGAGCTTTTTTAGCTATGCTGCTTCCTAGCTTAGAAAAGTGCAAAGTGCTGCATGCGAAATATTGGCTTGTGCAATAGAATCCATTATGAGTTTAATAACTTAGACGTGTGTAAAATGCAGAAAATATTTAACATGGCATGGCACCTTCAGTGATATAACAGGATTTATTTTTAAGTGCCTTCTAGTTATAACTGTTCCAGGCAGGAAGGAGAGGGGAGTGGGAGAAGAATAAGCTTTCAGTTGCATTAGCCCCTTTAAAGAGCCTTTCCCGGAAGCTCCACCCAGTGATTTCATAGCCACACTTGGCTGCAAGGAAGTCTGGGAAATGTAGTCTTTTAGTTGGGCACTTTGCCACCTGTAATGAACGAGTGTTCTGTTAGGAAGGAAGAAGGGGAGACTGGTTCTTAGCAAAGCAACTTGTGGTCTCTGCCACACATAAATACGCATCTCAGCCAGGAAACATGGAGTTTCATTCACATAATGGAATTAAAGTATCAGCAGTCGGTGCAGCTTTTCACCTGCTCTGAGATAAACAAACGGTGTCTGCTCACTAATATATCTCCAGCTGCATTTCTTAGTCCCTGGTGGTATTTGTGTTAGAAGCAGTGCCTTGGCCTAACTTCACACAGGACCCCTGCTCTACTCTTGCTCTAGAACATACTCCTTCCCATTTGTCTGAATTCACAGCAGGTGGCGACCTTTGTTTTCTATCTGGGTTGCATAGGTTAAAAGTATCCTTGGTTTTGAGGTACTTGTAGATTTTTAAAATGTTTTCACCTAATTTTAAAAATTAAAAGCAGACTATAAAATACTCAATATGGCAAAGCTATATTGAAAATAATATAGAATTTGGTCTATGGGACTGTGGGTGGAAAAGGGATCACATACTAAACCTGACAAGCTCAGGGAAGACCGCACCGCAGGCCTTATAAACCCAGAGACCAAAAGTAACCACACAGGTGGTCTGAACATGAAATTCCTAAAAGCAGGTCATGGTGGGAAGTCACTTCCTAGGCCTACAGCTTTCTTGTCAAAGGTCAGTCTTTACCTTTGAAGTTGTCTATTGTCTTTGTGCATCTAAGATAACATACCTTTGAAATGTCAGAGTAATTTTCTTTTCCAGTCCCCTCGTAGGCACAACTGCCCCGAGACCATGTTGTTACCTTGTTGCCCGCATCCCATCTCTATGTGCTGTAAATGTTAACTATCCTGTGCCCGCCAGTGTAAAAGAAGTATGTGTGTGTCTCCGTTTACTCTCTGCCCAGTCTCAGAGGTTTCCCTGCCTTGCTTTCTCCTGCCACCCTAATCGACCACCAATGACTTTCATGTAACCCTCTGCACATCTCCTTTGATTCTAATGTATAAAATAAGCTGCACAGCTGCCATTCTCTGGAGCATTTTCTCAATCCGTTGGGATTTTGTGTCTCAGCAATTGTCTTCAGTTTGGTTCAAATAAACTCTTCTAAGACTTCTTAGGCTGGATGTTCTTTCGTCAACAGGATTAGACCTGAGTTCAATCCCTGATGCCACCAGATTCTAGTTGTGTGATGTTGGGCAAGTGATAGAAACTTCCTATGCCTAAGTTTCCTCATCTGTCAAGTAGAATAATTCCTACCTCATAATTTTGACTAGGCCTAAACGATTCACCTGGCCCATGGTGAATGCTACATAGCTAGCTGATAGCTGTTACTGAGTCAATAAGACGTCACATCTGAAGATCACGACGAGCTAAGGGAGAGCAGAAAAAAGGAATTAGTAACTGATATGCAAAGGTGGGATATGCCTGAAGGGATGGGGACTGAGGTGGCAGGATGGTAGAGCACATGGTTTTCCTGCTCTGCCAGCCTTCTCCAACTGCTGAACTATGGTAGAGCCCTCTTGTGCCGCAGACAGGCACAGCCAGCAACAGTGCAGGTGGTGGTGACACTCAGGGTGCCAGGCTGAGGGGAGCTTCACAGGACAGCGCAGAGGCGGTGTCTTTTATGAGGCGTGTGAAGGGTGGTTCTCCCATGCTTGAGGACACTGAGGTCCCTGGGTCTCCTTTGGTACTGATTACCTTGTACCCCTTTTTGAGAATAAAAATGGGAAGAATCAGACATTCAGTGTAACTGGTACAACACTGGTTTTGAAAAATTTGGTACATGTTCATTTATTCAGCATTACTTGTTACTATGTTCCAGGAGCTATTTTAATTAAGCACTTTAAAAAATGCATATAAAGCTCACATATTCTTCCCACTAACTGTTAGAGGTAGGGAATATTATTACGCCCATTTACAAGTGGACAAACTAAGCTATCAAGGCATTAGGTCACTTGCCCTCTAGAGGACACAGTTCATAACAGCTTGGAAGCTGATGTCAGAGTCTCTACATTTAACCTAATCTAAGGCAGTCAAGGCCTCCTCTAGTTTCCTTTGGTGGAGAAACAGCGTTTAGGAGCGGGTTTAGTGATGTCTACCCCGGGTGGTCATAAAATTGGGTACAGGGACGGATTTGTACAGGGACAGAGGGCAGGAGGGAGGGGTAGCTTCCTGCTGGTAGAAAAGGGAGACCTATTTTGACCCTGTGGTTGAAGAACATAGGCAATTTCGAAGTGTAAGTCGGCCTCTCTTAAGAGCAGTTTACTGCCAGAGAAAGAAATTACAAATTTGTCTGTTTTATTTCTTACACAAATAGGATGATATGTTTTTGTTAAATGAATTTGTTAAATGAACCAACCACACTGAGGCTGGATTTCAGCTAACTGGTACCAAGCTTATGGCATCATAGAGAGTCATTTCTCTACTTCCTGTTTTTCAGGGTCCAAAAAATGTGTCGTGGGTATCTTAGCATGCTTTAGGTCTCATGGCCTGCAGATTCATTTTCTGTTTTCTCCCCAGTCCTGAAAGCCACCCTATATTTTTAATCTTCAAATTCTTGTTTGCCATTTTATTTATGGTAAGTGAAACCCTTTTTTAGGGGGTATGAAAAAATCATACTTGACTTTGTAGCCGCCTTTTGCTCTCTGTTCTGTGAAAGTATTTGGGTTTTACAAATGAAGGTTGTGGAAGGCGGTTTCTGGAGGGCAGGAAGAGCTCTGGCTTTGACCTGGTACTGGCTGAGCGCACTCAGTGAATGGTGTCTTGGAGCTGTGCACTTATAATTGGTTCATTTTTCCGTACGTACCCTTTACCTCAACAAAAAGAATGAAGATTTTGTGATTTTAAGGAGTATCAGCTCACCTGTTTCCAAGGAAGAACAAAAGAGAAGAAGGTGATGGAAAAGAGGCTAATTTTTTAAAATCCTCACCCGAGGACATGTTTTTTTTTTTTATTTTAGAGAGAGAGGAAGCAGTAGGGGGAGAGAGAGAAACATCAATCTGTTGTCTCCCATATGCTCCCTGACCCAGGATCAAACCCACAGCCTAGGTATATGCCCTGACCAGGAATTGAACCCTCAACCTTTTGCTATATGGGACAATGCTCCACCCAGCTGAGCCACCTGGCCAGGCCTCATTTGTGAAAATGGGGAGTCTAAGGTAAAAGTGTGGACTGACTCAATAATTTTACTTTTGGGTATTTATCTTAAAGGAACAAAGGTGTGTATAAATTTTTAGCAGTGTCATAGTAAAAAATTGGAAACAAATGGTGTGTAATAGTTAAATGATGGCACAACCAAAACTGGAATGTTATTTTGCCAAGGAAAGGTATGCTGTAAATGTTTGTTTATTAAAGCCACTTATAGAAAGCATAGTGCAATCCCATTTTATTTTTTAAAAAGCGAAGTATATATATTTTACATATATGCATAGAAAATAATCAGAAGAAGTGTATCATAATATTAACAATGGATTATACCAGAGGTAAAGAATCATGGATGATTCTTATTTCCTTGTCTATTTAAGGTTTTTCTTCCAGTAAGCACACATTTCTTGTACAACACTGTAAGAGAGGAAATGCACGTGTTGGGCAATAGTTCAGGCACTTCCTCACCAGGACAGAGTCTGTTCTGCCACATCCTCACATGATCCTGGGGAGGCCAGGGGTGCTGCTGGCAGCTCTCTAACAGTTTGTCTTTACAAACTGAGAATCACCAATGATCCCAGGGCCATGTTCGAATATGGCATCTGAAGTTCAGACATTCAAGAGGATCTCCATTCAACTTCACTGATGCTCAAGTCTTACTGGTAAAGGGGTCTTTTGTGGGTCCCTCTGCAATGAAGGGCTGGAAGAGCAATTTTGCCTCCATTTATGGATTTCACAGTGATTTTCTTTAGAGATCGAGTTACTCATTTTCCAGGATTCAGTTCACCCCTTCCACTTCATTTGAGGAATTCCTACTATCTATACAATTTCACGCTTGATTGTAAAAAATTCTGATACTTGTTTGTTAAGTAAGTTTTTATTGATTTTTAGAGAGGGAGAGGAAGGGAGTAGGATAGAGAGATAGAAACATCAATGAGAGAAAAACATCGATTGGCTGCCTCCTGCATGCCCCCTGCCCCCACTGGGAATCAAGTCCGCAACCTGGGCATGTGCCCTGATCAGGAATCAAACCAGTGACTTCTTGGATCATGGGTCAATGCTCAACCACTGAGCCACACTAGCCAGGCAAAAACTCTGATACTTTTCAACTACATTTTAGAACTCTGTGGAAGGCAGAAGTTCTCTTATTTCATTACCTTCTCAGGGCTCTGCGTGCAGTAATGGGTCTATCACAGGTGCTCAAGAAATGACTGGTTCCCTTGCGGCTTGAGACACAGAACCCTGCGCTGAGACAGAGGCCTCCAGAAGGAGATCTGAGTGGTGCAGAGGAAGAGCCCAGCCCAGCTGTGACTCTGATCGAGCCTCTCCCCATCTCTGGACTTCAGCCACCTCCTCTGAAAAAATGGCCAGGGAAGAGGTTTGGACCAAGTGGTGGTGAGGCCCCCACCAGCTCTAACCGCCTGGCTCTGAGGACACAGCTGGCCTTTTCTCCAGTATGTGTGCACATGGTATCGTAACCCTTACAGTGCCATAGACGTACAGTTTTGTTTTGTGTCAAAGACAAAGTAACCCTTTCACACACCCCTCCCAACGAAAATAATAGAATGAATATATAGAGATGGAAGACTGAAAAAACCAAGAGGGAAGGACTGCCACTCTCCTTGTAAGGCAAGTTCTCAGCTTGAAGTCTTGTAGTGGCTGCTGTGCAGGGCCTGTCGCCATGTTAGACGTATCTCTCTGCAGGGCTGGGCTTAACTCCGGGCCTGACCTGGGGCCTGAAAGAGACAGCCATCGTTGCAAGGGCCCCTGCAATGCAGTGCAGCATCCATCCATGTCTACCCGCCTCCCCAGCCTCCTAGCCTTGTACGGGTCTGCGGACCTGCCCCTGAGACACCAGCACAGCACTGACTGAGGGACCTCAGCAACCTGCCAAGTGCCTTACTTGTACCATCTAGTTTAATCCTCAGCAACCTGAGGCGCAGGCATTGGTCACGAGAGGCTAGAGAACATGCCCAAAGTCACGTAACTAGGAGGTGGTGGAGTCAGGATCTGAACCCAGGACCTGTGTCAAGGTGCCCGTGGAGGTGAGAGAAGTAGGCTGATAAATCATCTGCTGACCTGACCCTCAACCCCCGGAGGGTGTGAGCAAGCTACAGCCATCGGCCAAGGAGAGCGACTATTTAAAGTCCCCTTGGTGGCCACACTAGAAACGTGTGCTAATTCAGTACCGGGCTAGCGCCTCCTAAGTGAGCTCATTTGTCATGAGCGTCTATACACACTGTGCTCCACAACCTCTCTGCTGAAGCTGAGCTGCCCTCGATCATCACCGAGTGTGTTAGCTCCAGTGTGTGGGTTCCTCAGACGTGTTTCATCTGCACAGCTTTGTATTTCGGGGCCGAGTTTTATTCTCAGTTATTCATTTCAAAATGAGAATTTTCAGAAAAGATTCCAAAAGCTCCCAGCTGCACCCCAAGTATTAAAATTGCTAAAAATCGTTCTGTTTTTAAAGTCTGTATTCTCTTAGTGTATCACCTATGCATTGAGAATTTATTACATTTCCATTGTTAAAAATAATGATGTGTAAGACGCTGAACTTGGATCCCTGCAGAGAAATATCAAGGAGTGTGAAATGCAAACCCAGGTATAAAATTTGAAATGTTTTCATCTACTGAAAGGAACGGGTGAATGTAGGTGGCTTTCCTGAACCCCCTCCTCTCTTAGCCCCCAACCATAGGGAAGAGCCTGAGCTTTGGATAGAAGCCACAGCTCTGCTACTCACTGGCATTATGGCCTTGAACAAGCCACTACATGTGCTAAGCCCCAGTAAAATAATGGTCATGGTAACTGCTTTAAAAGTTGTTATGAAATTTAAAATATGCATATATATTTATATGGCAAGTAACTGGTACATGATAGGCTTTCATCAAATGGTGGCTATTATTATTGATAATCTGAGTGTAAACATGTCTCTGCCACCTTGGGTAGGTTTTCTAATCTCTGAGTGAGTGATCTGTGAGATGGGACCACAATGTCCATCACATGGGGTTGCTGTGAGAATGAGAGAGATCCTGCGTGTAACCCACGGCATAGTGCAGGGCTAGAGTGGATGCCTGTTAGATAATTAGCACAGGGCTGCCTTGGCCTTGGCGAGAAGGAGAGAGGAGACTGACGCCTTGTTCTTTTTATGATCATTTCAGAATGATCCTGGGCTGAAACTGGATGGGGTAGTCACTTGAGCTGCCCAATAGCTGCCTCTGGTCCCCCCTTTCTTTCACTCCAGTTCTGGGCAGCCAATCAAGGCCCTGCACTGACACAGGGAAATTAGGAACGAAGGCCATTATTTGGTTCAGGTGATAAAAGATGGGCTCTCTCAAAAAACTACATAGAGGAAGAGGAGGGGAGCTTTCTTAAGAAAAAAGCAAAACCCAGCTGAAATCATCCAGATAAAGAGACCTCAGGCCTTTTGTGGAGCTAGAGTAAACTGGGGGAATCCTTCAGATGGGTTTGGGTTTTTTGTTTTTTGTTGTTTGGGGCTAGGCCAAATAAGATGTAGATTTACTGAAGTCACATTTCTCCCCCATCTGCCCAACCTGGGCCTCCGTTTTCTCCAGTTGCCAGCCTTCTGCCTCTGCTCAGGCGCTATGCTGACTCCCGGTCCCTAGGACCCCACTGCCATGGCCTCTTGGAAATGTTCCCATTGCCTGCTGCTCAGGAAGCTAGAACCTGAGCCCAGGGCTGCCCAGGGGGTTAGCAGACCCAACAGTTATAACAGACTCACCTGGGACATTTGCAAACGCGTCTTCGGTTCCCTAGATTAAGGAAAAAGAAGGGGTAGAGTGGCTGCTCCCCAATAGTCCCCAAATATGGTTTCTTCCCTTCTCCTTTTTCTTTAGGTTTATAACTCTCAGAGCCCAGGTGAGGGCTTCTTTTCCATTCCTCTTTGCATCAATTAAAACAACAAAAACGAGAGCAAACATACCAAAACCCCTAAAACATTTCAGATAAAGATGTGGTTCACCTGCGTGGGAACCAAAGGATAAACTTCAACCCTTGGTGGTTTTGACCCAGCCCTTGTGGGCACTGGTCCCTGGACCCCAGAGACGACCCCCCCGCCCCCCACGGGCGGTTGCAGTCCTGCGGGCCCCGTGCACTCACTACCTGCCGCGCAGGGACAGGGAGGGATCCGTCTTCCATTTCAAGAACTTGCTGGGGAGTGGAAGGGGGGCGCGAAGGGGCTCGCCCGCGTCCCACCTCCAGGAAGAAACAGGCTGTGCCTGGCACTGCGGTGCGGCTCGGGGGCCCCTGAAATCTCGACCCCATCACCGCGTAAGGGTTGCCGGGGGCACGCTGCGCAACGGGGCGGGAGCGGAGGGGACCGCTCCCCCCGCGATTCCCTCGGACTTACTGTGGATGCAGATGACTGTGATGATCAGAGACAGGAGAAGCACCGCGCAGGCCCCGGCCAGAGGCGCCCAGATGTAGATGACACAGGGGAAGTGCAGGCCCCTCGGGTTCACTGGCAACGGAGACACCGACGTTTAGGAGCGGCCCCGGGTCCTTCCCCCACCCCGACAGCCCGCGCCCCTCTCCCGTGTTCCCACCACTCGGGCAGCCCTCGGGCTCTCCCTCCAGGATCAGGGCCCGTGGCCCCGGGAGGGCTCTCCGCGGGATTTGTACGGCCCCTGATCCGCCCCCGCCTCGGGGGATCAGCGCCAGCCTCACCTGGTGGGCCGGCTGCGGGCCGGCACCCCTCGGGGCGCGGGGACCCGGGCTGCGACCGGTTGGTGGGCGCGGGCGTGCGCGTGGGGGGTCTCGGCGCGGGCGTGGTGGTGGGCTTCGCTGCGGGAGCAACAGAGCGTGGTTGGGGCCGGGACCGGGGCGCCTGGGCGCGAACCCTCCCCACCGCTCCGCGCGCCTCTCTGCCCTCGGGGACGCCTCCTCCTGGTGTTCCGCGGGAGGAACGACCGACGGACGCCCGCGCTTCCCTCCGCTCTCCCGGCGGGGGAGACGGGGTGGGAACCTCCTGGCTCCGCGCCGACCCCTTGGTGGCGGGCGTGGCAGCCGGCAGTTCCCCGGGCTCCGCGACGGGCCACCAGGGCGCCTCCAGCTGGAGCGCAGGCGCCCGCTCGCTCCCTCGGCCGCTCTGCAGGGCTCGGCCCGTCGGCGCGCTGCCCCGTGGGCTCGGGTAAACATCCCCATTCTACCGACGAGCAAACGGAGGCTCAGAGAACCTAAGCACCGCGCCCAGAGCCACGCAAGCACCTCAACTCCAACCCAAAAAGTTATCTCCAGTCCCTACCCAGCGCGCCTTAGCCTCAGTTTCCCCTTCTGTGACGTGGAAACGGTGTGTATCTAAGGAACCCCCTGGGGCGCTAAGAGGCTCGAAAGCGGGGCGTGCATGTGGAAAACGGGTTCAGAGGGGAGCCCCAAGCCCTGCCCCGAGCGGCGCGGCGCCGTGCCCCGGGCGCCCGGACCTGGCAGGAAGACGGCCACGAAGGGGCTGAAGTACAGCATCGAGTTGCTCAGGGTGGCGCAGAAATAGTAGCCTTGGTTCTTCTCGCGGAAGTTGCGCAGAGTGAGGGTGTACTTTCCCTGCGACCCCTTGCCAGAGACCTGGGCCTTCAGCTCGTCGGGCACCTTGGACCGGGTTTTGCCGATGTAGACGAGGAAGGAGGGGCTGGTGGGGGCTCGGGGCTGGTAGAGCCACGAGCAGCCGGTCGACTGGCTGTCCTGCAGCAACTCGCAGCTCAGCTCCACAGTACTGCCCAGGGTCACCACCTTCTCCTCCCGCGACATTCGGAACCAGCTGGACGCGAGGGTCACGTTGAAGTCTGCCGCGGGGGGGGGGCGTGTGCAGGCCGAGAGGCTGAGCCCGGAGCCCCTCGCCTCCCCCTCTCCCCCCCCCTCGGCCCCCTCTCCCCCGCCTTCCCCGAGGGTCGCAAACTCACGGAGCATCAGGGCCAGCGGCAGGAGCAGCCGGGTCGCCGGCGAGGTCATGGCGCGCTCCCGGGCGCGCTCAGCTCCGGGCTCAGAGGCGAGTGGAGGCGGCTCAGGAGGCCGCGCGGTGGGACCGGGGGGGGGGGGGGGGGGGGGGCGCCCTTCGGACGGCCGCCGAGCCAGATTTCACCCTCAGAGGA